>NW_021703777.1:118794856-119002245 GCF_005190385.1 Monodon monoceros
TAGATGTTGGGGGTAGGAGTTAATTAATTAATTAATTTTTTTTTTTTGCTGTGTTGGGTCTTCGTTTCTGTGTGAGGGCTTTCTCTAGTTGTGGCAAGCGGGGGCCACTCTTCATCACAGTGCGCGGGCCTCTCACTATCGCGGCCTCTCTTGTTGTGGAGCACAGGCTCCAGACGCGCAGGCTCAGTAGTTGTGGCTCACGGGCCTAGTCGCTCTGTGGCATGTGGGATCCTCCCAGACCAGGGCTCGAACCCGTGTCCCCTGCATTAGCAGGCAGATTCTCAACCACTGCACCACCAGGGAAGCCCCGAGACCATTACTTTAAAAGAGTAAGTAAATTGCCTAATTCACTGGGGCTGGCAGTTTAACAGATTCAGGCAATTTCAGAACTCACACTCTGAACCACTAACTAAATTAATTCTTAAATTCTGTGTCAGATTTAATGTCTTTGAATTGTTTGCTTGTTTAATACTTTGACCATCTTCTGCTTTTGCATTTATAAACCTGAATTCAGTCTCTGACATTTGCATTGTATTACCAGTTGACTGGTGCTGCATGTCTGTATGTTCTCCCTCATAAAAACCATGGGCTAACATCAGCTAGCGTAGTAGCTTTTGTCACAGTTGGAGTGAGTTAACCAATCTTCACTTAAGAAAGAGAAAGGGAAAGGAAAGGAGAAAAGGAGACAGAAGAAAAGAGAGAAGGGGGGAGAAGTGGAGTTTGCATGTATTGTTATTGTTGTAATTATGTTTTGTTTATTTGAGTTAGTTGATTAGAATTAAAAATGTAAGCATTTGCAAGTAGATGATAAATTTACCTTTTTACCCCCAGGAAATTTTAACTGAAGGGTTAAGCCAATCAGGAATAGAATAAAGTAAGCTGAGATTGGAAAACTCCTGTGCTTGCTGCCTGTTTTTTGTGTTTTTTTGTTTCTTTTTTGCGGTATGCGGGCCTCTCACTGTTGTGGCCTCTCCCGTTGCGGAGCACAGGCTCCGGACGCGCAGGCTCGGTGGCCATGGCTCACGGGCCCAGCCGCTCCGCGGCATGTGGGATCTTCCCGGACCGGGGCACGAACCCATGTCCCCTGCATCGGCAGGCGGACTCTCAACCACTGCACCACCAGGGCACCCCCCTTGCTGCCTGTTTTTGTAAATAAAGTTTTATTGGAACAGCCACACCCATTGCTTGTTTAAATGACAATATGAAAGTATTTACTGTCTGACCCTTTACGAAAATCCCTGAACAAATTTTGGGACCAAAACTGTTCAGATAAACTGTTTATTGGCTTGGATTGAGTCATTCAGTAAATATTTATTGAGCATCTGTTATGTGCCAGGCTGTGTGCTAGGTGATGGAGATGCAAAGTCGAACATGTCCTACAAAAATGTTTGACTCTCTTTTTTATTACTAATTATAACACCAGTTGTAGAAAGCTAATAGGAGTTATAAGAGCTAGGAAATACTAATAAGACAGATCTCATTTGTTTGAAGCAGTAATAATACTGCATCTCTTAGGCAATGACCTTATCAGTTATCTGACACCATAGTGGTACTCCAACTCCTTTTCTCTGGTTTTCCCGATTGCCTTCTATGCTACTCAGTTATTTTTTCTATAGTATTTATTACCATATAGTTTACTTACAATGTTTATTATTTTTTATCTCCCCTTGTCCCAGTGTAAACTCCACAAGGGCAAGGATTTTTGTCTGTTTACTAATGTATCCAAGTACCTGGAACACATGGTAAGCAGTTAGCATGAAGGAGACCTGCCTTACATACTCTTCTTACTAGCTATATTAATATATTTGGAAAGCATCAGTGTTTTCATGTCAGCTATAATTTTGTTGATTCAAAATGAAAATAATTTGCTGAGCTAGATTGTGTATCTTTTTGTTTTTTACGTTCTTCATTGAGAAAACTAGTATTTCCTATATTCTTAACCTCCTCACTTTGTCACCAGTTATATATCATTCATGTAGTTTTTCTTGGACGTAATAGATAAATGTTTAGTAAAAGTTGTTTTGCATAGTTGAGTAATATATTTATTGAAAAGAAAAGTGCACCCTAAGATTAGAGCTTATATCAATTTTTCTGATGACCTTGAGGAAGTAATGTGCTTGCACATTTAATTGCTATTAAAATAATAAGAATAATTTCTCATAAAACTTCTTTTTCTTTTAGTTACATTCGTGAGTATGTTTTGGTGATAGTTGATTACCCTGCCTACATAGTTTGCAAAATTAGCAAGGAGAACAATATTCTGAAGCCAAGTTTCCATGAGTCGATATTTCACATTCATGTTTGTGACCTGAACCTGTATTCCTTCAGACAGTGAGAAAAGCCAAATGTTCTCATAAGCAGTGAGGATTTTCTTCATGGAAAACAAAGAAGTAAAAGTGTATTCCAAATAAAAGTATAATGCATATATTGAATATTATAGGTAAGTCTACCTATATAAATATGAATAAATGCTTTTATGCATTTCATCATAGGATTTTTTTCTTGGTATTATTTTTAAAGTAAAGATTGAAGGGAAGGTACATGAAGGGCATCAGAAAAATCAAGAAATATTACCATTTTTAATTGAGCAGGCAACATCATCTGTAATTCTAATGACCCTGCAAAGTAGTATTTCTGTTTACATTTTGGAGATGAGAAGATTGATGTTCAGTGAGATTAATAGCTTGCCATGGTTCAAGAACTAATAAGTAATAAAGGCAGTATTGTACGGCAGGGCTTTCTGCCTCTGAATACCTTATTCTTTATCCTACAGCATGTCAATTTCTCATATATTGTCATGGTGTGCTCCCAAATAACTATACTCTATATTGATACTTCATTTTTAAAATTCACATTTTGTAACATTTACACTGTATACTTTTAAAATTTAAATTTTGTAATGTAGTATGCTTCTAAATAACCTGGAAAGAGTGTTCTATGAAAGGAAATGGTTTCCTAATTCCAGGGAGTGGTGCATGGAGGGAATAAATGCCTCCTTGTCTGTCATTTTCAAATTAAAGCCATTGCTTTCCAATTTTAAGCTGGCATATGTTCTTCCATTTTACCTCTCTCATCTTGTTAACATTTATTAGTCATTATATAGCCACATATATGCATGCACATAATCACACTATGATTTTCAAAGTTTGTTTTTATTTAAAATATTTAATATTGCAAAAGTTTTTAATTGAAAATGTTGTGTATAAAGGTATTACCTAAAGACATCCTTATTATATAAATTGACTGCTGAAGAAACTGGGATGTTATATGGTACTTTTTATGACTATATTTTGTTCCTATCATTAACTGGGATTACCATGCCATATTAGCCAAGAAATTGAGATAATGTCATTCTGTAGCCCTTCACATAAGATTCACTTCTAGTTTTTCTAAATTCAGATGTTTAACTTTCTAAGAATGAATACTTTGCCTCATTTAATGAGTTTTCACTTTTTAAAGCATTAAGAAATAATGTATTGTTTTTACTGTGACTTGAGGATATATGACATATGAACCCTTATATTCTGGTTTAATATAGAATTTGATATTATCTTGTTAGATAAACATCTAAATTTTGAGATAGCCCTCAGATTTTACATTTAATAAGACAGTGAAAAGGGCTCATTGAACTTCGTTTGATGAAAGACTGAGAAACCATAGGGCAGTGAAGGAATTAGCATTTGTGATAAAAGTTATATATTTAAGTCTTGTGGTGGCATATGAAAAAGAACACTAGTCTTGAAAACTCAGGAAATTTAAGTTGTAATATTATATTTAATTCTGTAACTTCCCAAGACTCCCTACAGCTGCCTCCCATTTCTGTCTCTTATTCATCATGAATTTAACTTTTCCCCTTGCATTAGTAGATCATAAAACCAAGAAAGAGTGAAAGGTTAATTATAATAATGTTGTGAAATTGTTTTGTATGTACTTAAACATTATATAAATGTTAATTCTTATTATAATAATGATGATTATTATAATAATAGAGGACCTATGGATACTGTTTATTAATATCAAAGATGAACTTAAATTAGTATCTGTTGAATGAGTATATCACTGAATGAATGAATTCAGAGCTCTGGGCTCCAAAATTATTTAGATCTCCCTTTGAATGGAAGGTCCTTCTCCTTGGTTTTGAAAATATTATTTTAAAAGACAACTTAATATTGTTATTTAGTTATTTTCTATAAATGCCAAAGAGAAACTATAGAGTCCTCCTAAAGACAAGTAAGGAGGTAACGAAAAACCAATAAAATTGATGAGCTAAATTGTTAATTATTTTTGTTTTATATGTTCCTCAAGGTATTGAGATTAAAATTCAGGTGTAGATACAGTCCTCTTTTGAGTTTTTTGTTAGAGTCTTGTGATGTTCATTCTCTCCATATCAATAATATTGCTCAAGATGGTTCTTGATTTAAGGATGAATTTTTTTTTGTAGTTCATATTTGTTTATCATTTGTCTTATGAAACTTAATTTTTTCCATCATTCAGATTTCAGTTTCTCTTCCATCAGAGAAATAGTGGTATGGAATCATTTTGTCTAAATAGTTGGTTAAAAGTACAAAATGCAGAAGATAGAAACTTAAATACAGAATACTAAATTTGTTTCTATTCTTCTTTATCTGATTCCCAAGAATTAACATTTTTTCTCCTGGTACCGGTGTTTTTAAGATTCTTCCAAAAGTGTCCCTGGGGCACAGGAACTCTGTTTAGATTTTTCCTATGTGCTTTATTTTCTTGATATTTTCATTTTGCAGAATGAATTTGCCATTTACTTTTGATGAAGTTAATATCTGTATAGTAAGTATCTTCAGATTCTTATTTCCTTGATTTAGAGGATAATTTGAACGTTAGGTTTTTTTAAAAGGCGTGTACACAGATGGCCATTGGTAGTCAAATCTGGTTTGTAACTAATCTACTGTAAGTTAGTTATCAGGGGCTAGTGGGGAGTCATTCACATATTTATATTTCCTGTTTCATGTATTTACAAATATTTGATGATCGTCATTGGCTTTTTTTCTCTAATGTATTTTAAACTTCAAGGAATGAAGGCTCTGTATACTTATCTCTCTGCATGTGCATTTTCTTGTGTTTATTTTCGCTGGTTTTAAGTAACCTACTGGTTTTAAGTAACCTACTATACATATAAATGTACATTGAAAAAGATGGTCCTTCCAAAAGCTTTGCTTGGGGTCTTTGCTAGGAGGATGATTTAGAGGGATGGAGAGGGTCGCTTGCTTTACTATTTATCATTCTCCCAGACAAATCCATGGAGACAGGCTGCTGATAGGACAGGAGAAAAACAACAAAAACAAATACAGTGCTTTGGCTTGGAACTGAATTGTATTATCTGTGCTGTCAGCTAGAGTCTTTGCTCTCTTACCCAGACAATCTCTACAGGGATTAAAACATCCCCCTGCATTAGTAATAGCCTTTAGTATGCTGCAGCCTCATATCCAGTTTAAAAAAAAAAATCTGGCTATAAACAGTTTTTAACAGCTTGCAAAATCCTCACCGGTTCAGACTTTGGGGAGAGTGATTATGCTGATGACTCAAACAGGAGTGTCAATAATTAAATTACTAATTACCTGTATTTCATTTTTAGTTTCCATATATAGCTCCTCACAACCCCCAACTTTGAGCCTGATTTGGAAGGTTTATATTTTGTCATCTTTGTCAAAGTTAAGAAGAAAAACATGAGCATATATAGTAATGGGTGCACTGGCAATACAAGAGTTATTTTGAGGACGTTTCCCTTATTTTTTAAAGTTATAAGAATTTTGACTCTGCATGAAAGTTTAGAGGGAGAGATTTATAGAAACAAACAACAAGAAGAGAAACTTCAAAAGATGCTGTAAACCAAACAAAAACTATTAGAACTAGCTTTTATATCAGTGTCTGTGCTCTCCAGGAAGTTGATTATCTATTCTTTTCTTTAAAATCTTTAATAATGGCAATTTTACAATCTTCTATAGCAGTGATTCTCAACGGGTGGCCCCCAACCATCCCACACCCCTCGGACATTTGGCAGGGTCTGGAGACATTTTTGGTTGTCGCAGGTAGAGTGATGATATTGGCATCCAGTGGGTAGAGACCAGGGATGCTGCTGAACATCCTGTAACGTACAGAAGAGCTCCCACCACAAAGTATTATCTAGCCCAAAAGTCAGTTTTGTTGAGGTTGAGAAACCTTGCTCTCAAGCATGGATTTTTATCTTGATGGGAGTTTTTAAAAATGAATAGCTACAGTGATGTTTACAGTGTTTTATAGAGAGATTTTATTTTATTTGTTTGAATTACTAAGAAGAGAGAAAAGAGACTTTAGATGTTGATTTGGGGTTTATGGACATGGAAAATGCAAACATTCTTTGAAAAATGTTCATGGAGACAATATGGTGATCTCATGATACAGAGGAATGAAAATCTTACTTTATCATAGATGGACATGAGACATTTTGTGTTATTTTTTTTACCTTCACAAATATGGAAGGAAGCTTCTACTTTGTAGGAGATGGGGTTATAAAGAATTATTTCTATATTGATGAATTAAATAGTTTAATAAAAAAGAATAATCACAGTATGTAAAGTTAATTATCTTAGCAGAATATTCAGCGGCCTGAAGCTCTGAATTTACTTCTTAGTTGTGACTGTGGTTAATTTATTTAATGTCTAAGCCTCAGTTAACACATCTGGAAAGTCATGTGGTTATTTTAAACTTGTCAAGTGGGTGTTTGCTAATTTGTATTGACACTTAACTTTTCTCAGATGAATTAAAAGAGTTGTCCATGGGCTTCCCTGGTGGCGCAGTGGTTGAGAGTCCGCCTGCCGATGCAGGGGACACGGGTTCGTGCCCCGGTCCGGGAAGATCCCACATGCCGCGGAGCGGCTGGGTCCGTGAGGCATGGCCGCTGAGCCTGCGCGTCCAGAGCCTGTGCTCCGCAACGGGAGAGGCCACGGCAGTGAGGGGCCCGCGTACCGCAAAAACAAACAAAAAAAAGAATTGTCCAACCTTTAACTAATTGATTGCTGCAGCTCAGTGTAAGAAGTAGGCATTCCTTTGTTCATTCCACAAATGGAGCTATTGTACCTCCATTCATTTTCATCATTATCTACTAAATCACAGTAGTTTGCAGTAGAAGGAAGTATATGTAACCACACATGTATAAACACAAAACACACCTAGTAACTTAGTGGTAGGGAAGTTAGAAACTGGCAGAAAGTACTTACATTGCCTTCCAGAGCTCTAGGCTTTTGGAACCTGGCCTGGGATCCAGGGCATAGCTATTACAACCATTGAGGTTTATGGAAGTAGTACATGGGGAAGAGCATATAGCCTTTAAAGAGATTTAATAATATTTCATCCATTGTGCTAAACAAACCAAAAAAATACATTGGGGACTAAACGTAAGTCGTCTTCTTAACTCCACAAACATTTAAAAAATTGCAGTTGACCTTATTATTTAAATAGTTATGTTGTCTGCCTTACTTCCCACACCCCAATAACTGGATACATTTTATGAAAAAGTCATGTTTTCTGTAAAGTAGAAGGTGAAAAAAAAATGCAGCTTGAAGTCACAAATCATAGCAAGTTACTTTACCTTTGTTTACATGGTTAAGAAGTTGTCTCTTTCATGAAGACACACAGGAGATCTGCATTCTATCACCACCAAAAGTCTTCTTAGGGTTTTCGTTTTGTTTTGTTTTTTTAAATTAAGGGACCAGCCAGAGCCATGAAGTTAGTACAGAGGAAAAAAAATGGATCTCAGCTAGAGGTAAAAAACGCAGTTTGACGATCTCTTCAAGATTGTAATGTGTAAAATAAATTGTTTCACTGATAACCGAAAGCAAAGTAATAAATTTCATGTTATCCTGTATTTGTATATTCTTTTAGTTATTTTTTCATTTTAAACAATTTTTTTAGAAAATTCTTTTCATTTTAAAGAATATTTTGAATAGGCAGTATAGATCTAAAAAATCTAAAGTGTATAGAAAGAACTACATGGTGATACCTTGCTCCTACCTCTGCATCCCAGTCTTGTCTCCCTCACCTCATTTTTATTAGTCTCTTTCTTCTTCCAATGCTGTTTTTAATACAAGCAATATGTATATTTATTGTTTCTCAACCCACGTCCCCCATAGATATACAAAATGTAGGAAACTGTGCATACTGCTCAGTGCTTTGCTTTTTTCCTTTAGCCTTGTATCTTGGAGATCTTTCCTTCTCAGCATATGGGTATTTTCCTCATCCTTTTGTAGGCTACATAGACACAGAACTACATACAAATAGTCCCCTTTTGATGGACACTTAAGCTGTTGCCAGTCTTTTGCCATAACTAACGGTACGTCAGTGAATAACCTTGTCCAAGTGTTATTTGGTACTTGTACAAGTTTGTTGTAAAGTGGAATTGCTGAATTAAAGGATAAATGCCTTTGTAATTTTGGTAGATATTGGCTTATTTCCTTGTATACTAGTTCTACCATTTTGCCCTTTCATCAGTAATTTTGAATGTGTCAGGATTTCCAGGTTGGTACCAGCAATTAGTAGTTAATTGAAAAAGTCAATAAAGAATCATTAAAATATTTTATATGAGGTTTAATGATTTTACTTTAACAAAACATTTAGATACTCATTAATTTCCTGTTCATTTTTTTTAAGGGAAAATGCTTTTCTTTGAGAATAGTCCACTGATTTGGAGTTCCATGATATCTCCGATCTAAACTTCATTTATTGATTTCAGTGTTTGGCTTTTATAGAGTGAAAACTTAGGACACTCTGAGTGTCCCTATTCTTTTACAGATGTTCTGTTTACACCAAATTAACAGTTACTTTAGTTACTCACCTTTATTGAATTTTCTTGAAGCATTTACCTTGGTTTTCCCAGAAATAGTAATGTTCTTTTAACAGTCATATTTTATTGGCTTATGTAATATTTATTTACATAATGTTACTTTAATATTAAATAATTGTTAAGCTAGAATTTTTGATTCAGGATTTTAAAACTGTGTTTTATTCACTGATGTTTCACTCTTTAGGTATGTCTAGACAAATTAAGTGCTCAGTTAATATATATTGAATAGACTATAGAAAGGAAAAGAGGTAGTATGGGAATAGACCCAACTGCCTGTTGGTATGCAACCAGAACAAGAGAGCAAAAGTTAGGCAAGGAAGGGGAAGTGAGGCATAGCAGAGGGTAAATTTACCAGCCAGGGATGTTTAACCCGTCATCACAAGCACTATTGTGTATTGGAAAATTAAGACTTTTTGTGATATTCCTCTGTGATGAAATTGAAAGAGAAGTGACCTAAAGGAAGCCTGAACTCTTAAGTTCTAACTCACTTACTTAGCATGAGTGCCTGACTGGGCTAGACATCTGTATTATGCTCTTGCCCAGCCAGCAGCGTACTCTCATTTTGAAAAAAGATACTGAGACTAGTTGAGTATTTTCTAAGTTTTGTATTCCCCCATGCATCACCGTGAATTTGCCATATTCGCCTTACTGCAGCACCTTACTGCTATTTGCTTTATATTTTTCTTCAGTTGACATATTAAACACTTAAGGACAATTTATATCTCCCTAAAAGGAGCACTTACTATAAATAAAAACAACAGTAAAAAATAAACACAATGCAAATAAAGCAGTGCTATGAAGCAAAAGTTAAATATGACCTTTGCAGAGGGCTCTGAGTAAAACAAGATTTGCAGTTGTTTAGAGAGATGTGAAAAGCATGCCAGTAAATGGAAACTTTCTTATTTGGTAAAGGACCATGATGTATGCAGCCTGTTCTCAGATGGTTCAAAAAAACAAAAGCAAACAACTACAAAAACCCACAGCACACTAGAACAAGAGAGCAGAGATAAGGCAGAAGGATAAAATGTTAATAATAGATGAATTTGAGTAAAGGTTACATGGGAGTTCTTTGTACTATTCTTATTCTTGCAACTTTAATGTGAATTTGAAGTTATCTCTAAAGAAGTTTAAAAATTAAACTTATGTGAAAATTGAAAGGGAATAAATTTTTGATGTTATTTATTTAGTATAGTATCCATGTATTATCTAAAAGCATCTCAGGTTGTTTTAGGCACTCTACTCTTCCAGAAATAGTGTACTAGATGATGTCTAAGGTCCTTTATAGTTCCAGTGTTCAGTGACAGTGTGCATTGCATTAAGGCAGCATAGTTAAAGCTACCTGTGCTCCCAACTCAGTATTTCAATGAATAACATTATAGATGCTCAGTCTGAGGAAAGGCTGTATATTTAGATAAGGTAACCTGAATGGGTTGAAGAGTAGAAGTAGCTTAGGAAGAATAGCCTGGTCTGTTTCAATTGTGAGGAATAGAAATGTTAGGTAAGAAAGTTTTTGAGAGGATTCAGAGAGGCTTCTGCCTAACACATAATATTATTAAGTTTTTTATTTGTTATGTTAATAATACTGATCCTGCTATATCCTACTATATCCTGATCCAGAAATATTTTATTTCTGATAATAAGAGACTTTAAGAATTTTAGGTGTGGATATATTTCTGAAAAACACTACCACTACCATTAATACTACAGTGTTAATTGAAGATTTTTTATGTGCTGATGCTGTTTTAAATTCTTTGTATAAATTAGCCCACTCACTTAGTCCTTATAGCAGTCATATGAG
Organism: Monodon monoceros; assembly: GCF_005190385.1. NCBI lineage: Eukaryota > Metazoa > Chordata > Mammalia > Artiodactyla > Monodontidae > Monodon > Monodon monoceros. Next base: position 118,805,506 of record NW_021703777.1, read on the forward strand.
GAGGTACTCTTAATCCTATTTTACAGATAAATAAAGTGAGGCATAGAGGTTAAATAATTCGATCAAGGTTACATGAAAAGTATGTGATGGAACCAGATTGTCTGACTTGAAAGTCCATCGCCTTGGCCTTTCTTCTCTACCATACATATTTTTACAGCTTGTTAAAAATAGATAACTAGGGACTTCTACCTTTTAGTTTTCATTTGTCACTGTATCTTATTTATCCATTATTATGCTTTTAGTTCCATTTTATTTCTTTAAGCATATTAAATATAGTCATTTTATATTCAGTTTCCAAAAAATTCCAATATATTCAGTCTTTGTAGATCTGATTCTGTGTTTTATAATAACTGGTTCTTTGGTGGTGTATTTCCTCTGTTTTGTAATGTGTGTGTCAATTTTTATTGTTAGCTCATGTTTCTTGAAAGTTTATTTTTTGAGATCTGAACTTAACATTTTTTTTTTTTTTTACTACCCAGAGAGTTTGTTTTTATTCTGCAAGGGACCTAGAGACACTATCAACCGAACAAAAAACTTAAAAGCAAAACAAAAAACAAAAAAACTTTTTTATTTATGACATTATTTCAGACTTACAGAACAGTTATAGTAATTTTGCAACAAATTCCCTTATATCTTTAACCCAAGCTTCCCAATTGTTAACATTTTCCACATTTAATTTGTCTATTTTCTGTCTACCCGTATTTTTGTATTTTTTCTTAACCATTTGAAAGAATGTTACAGGTACAGTGCCTTTTGACCATAAATACTTATATGTGTGCTCCCTCAAAACCAAGGCCATTCTCATACAAAATCACAATTCATTGATAAAAATCAGGAAACTGATGCTGACATAATAATGTTATCGAATGTATAGATCCTCACATTTTGTTAATTATCCTAATAATATCCTCTGTAGAAAAGAAAATGCAGTATCATGTACAGCATTGAGTTGTTATATCTCTTTATTCTCATTTAATTTGAAATAGTTCCTCTGTCTTTATCCTTCATGATTTTGACAGTTTTCACAAGTATGAGACAATTATTTTATAGAATGTTCCTCCATTTAGATTTTTGTACTGTTTCTTCATGAGTAGATTCAGGTTATACATTTTGACAGGAATATCACATGTATGTTCTTCTTATATCAGGAGGCACATGACTTTGATTTGTATAATGTCATTACTAGTGATGTTATCATTGATCACGTGGTTAAGGTGGTGTCTTCCAGGTTTCTTTACTGTAAAGTTATTATTTTTCCATTATAGTTTATAAGTATCTTGTTGAGGTATATTGTAAGATTGTTTAAATACTCTAGTACAACTCAGACTTTGACCACTAGTTTTAGAATCCATTGATGCTTCTTGCCTGAACCAGTTATTATTACAATGGTTGCCAAATGGTGGTTTTTCTCATTACATCATTTTTCTGTCTATTGATTGGCTTTCTACTATGTGGAAGAATGTTCCCTTTTTCCTTGTTTTTATCACTATGGACTTTTGAATTCTTACTTTATTCAGTGAGTTTTAATCCTTTACTATCATTATTTATCTTGATGTTCACATTGTCCCAATTTAGGCCACTTGGAGCAACTTCTAGCTGCCATACCCTTTTGCTGTATCTCCATCATTCTTTTATATGTTCTTTCTGGCACGATGTGTCCTGGACTAATAATATACTTTCCCTGCTCCAGTCCTGAAATCAGCCACTTCTCAAGGGGCCCTGATTCGTTTTGATGGAGAATGGTATTTAGAAGCCAGGTTCTGCACATTAAGTGTGCTTATAGCTACTGGGGTGTCCAGGACCAATTTAAACTAAATTTTTAGTTTGAGGTTTTGGGGGCTATGTGTGTAGTCTTAAGACTCATGATTATCAATTCTATGGAGAGTCTTTTTTTTCTTTACTTCTCTTTTACCAAGATCTAAGGCTGTGGTGCCATATTCTGTAGGCTGGGTTAGGCAGTGTTGACCTATTTAAGATGTCCCATTTGGGAGTCACTTCTCTATGTGCTCCCTCTGATTCAACCATCCACCAAGGCCAGGCCCTTGATTTTTTTTTTTTTTTTTTTTAACTTTCACAGATATATGGGATTCATTAATTTCTGGACCACAAGGAATCCTCAGATACACTCAGATATACTGCTCTAGAGTTAGCTATTTTTCATTAGCTTGCCTCTGTAAATTTGTATTTTCTTTTTGTTTCTTGAGAATTCTCTTATATTGCCTTCGCCTTTAAAAAAGACAGTTTTTTAATTTTGTGTTTGATATTTTTAGGTGCTGATAACCTAGGTTTTCTCTTTGTTGGGAAAAATACGTCTCTATAATTTTAAAATTAGAAATATTTGAGGCTTTCTTCAACAATATGGGATTTTGCTTAAAGAAATTATAAAAATATTGAAGGAAAAATCAAGACAGGGTGTCTTAGAAAGAAGGAAATATTAATGAAGAGTCACAATTGACTAGTGCTGAAAGTGAAAAGGTAATTCTGAGTGTGGGCAAGTTTCTTGTATCATTTAGACAGTTTATTTGTTCTACCATTTCACTCCATCTCCTTTTGTCTCTTGTTCTTGTCTTTGAGGAGCCTGAGGATCATAACCTTGGCTTTCAGAGAGAGATGAGATAAGCAATAAGTATCCTTGATCTTTTCTGAAGAGTCTAGGAAATTATGTACTTTGCTTTCCACTTTCCACACTTTCTCTTCTTAGTCATAAAAAATTAAGATGCAATAGAGTAGTATGCAGGGTAGATCTGTCTTCACTCCCCATTTGGCTTTCATTTGCAACTTGTTTATTATTGAAAATCATAATATTTCCTGTAGAATTGATGAGCTAGATGTGCTGGGGCTTAGAGAGCTTTAGACCAGATTACAAAGATAAAGGTTCAGTTTAGATAGTATTGTGTTAATGAGGCCGTAATTATGGGATATTTCCTTGTAGTGACCAGTGATTTTCATCTCTTCCAAACTCACAGAATTTATCATCAACCCTGACCAGCCATTTCAGTTTTGTCTTAATTGTTGCAAATACTCGTCAAGGGACTTTGGATGGATCCCTGCAAATTAATCACTCCTGCTGAGGAAACAATTCATTGCATGTGAATTTGTACAGTGAGTCATTAACATAATGCTCATATTTAAAGTTCTGCCTGTATCTTTTCTGACATTTTCTATCTTGCTTTTATCCACATAACTTCTAGAGAAACCCTTAAAAACCAAAAAAAGACAATAATAATTAAGTGTTAATAATGAATAAAGGACTTTGGTGTGATGATGATATCATTTTATTCATTACTATTTACCAATAAAACTGATAATTAGAATTAACCATCCTTTCAATTTATATATACATAAATTATTTTTCTTATTATGTGTGCTGTCATCATATACAGGACCTAAACATGTCCCTCAGGCAAGACTAAATAAGTCTTGGTGAGTGAGGATTGTTACTGCTGTCAAATTCAAGATACTTTGTTCTGTAACCTTGTCTAAATAGACTATTTTAATTGAGTCAAATTCCACAGGCCTTTTTGTATCCCCTTGGAGCATAATAACCTTTTTCCTTCTAAGTTCTTAAAAGATGAGTATATTCAAGGCTGACTGTTTACAAAACTTTTTAGGGGGCAAATTTAGCTTTTTACTTTAAACTGGCTTTGTCACTCTCAGGGATACCATCACCCCGTATTTTTCATTTCTGACCGAGGGGCCAATGTACTCTTTCAATTTCCTACTTGTTTTTTGTTGTTTTGTTGCCTCACTCATGTCCGCACAGCACCCTCTTTTTCTAGTCTGTATATTCAAAACTTACTTGTTTTAGTGTCTAGGGTAATATTTAGATAATCAGGTAAATAGTTCCTCAGGATATGCTGATAGGAAAGAGGTAGATTTGCTCTGGGATACATATATTTGATTTAAGTATCCTCCTCTTAACATAATACTGCTACTTTTGATGTTTAATGCAATAATAGCTAATGAAGAAAAATACCAGAAAGAAAGATTTTTGATGTTGTATTGGTAAACTGTTCTTTCTATACATAGGGCTATCTCCTTGTATTTATATTCATCTGCTTTAATGAATATAGTATAAAGCTGTTATTTTGGCCATGTTATATTTTTTCAATTACACACTTGTTAGACAACATATTCATTGTGGGTAGTGTTTTGAAATACACCTCTGCTCTTCACCCAGATGTGTCCTACATGCAATGTCGAAATCTGCTTTGCATGCCTCAGATTTAAAATAGTCATTCCTATTGTTTTATCATATATATTTTACTTTCTGAAAATTGACCTCTTTATTTTTTTATTTTATTTTTTTGCAGTTAAGTCTCTTGTCAGAGGAACTTTTATTTCTTTTTCAGGAGGCAGTTGCCTTGGAAAAATCCCTTTACTTGAGTTTGAAAATGGAAAACTGACATTTTTAATTGCAAAAGTTGTTTGAAATATCTAAAATAACTATTGCTATAAAATGTATTCATGTATATAAAGACTAGAGGATAATATTCAAAGAAGAAAAAAAATGGTTAATTCTTTTTTCTTTTTCTAAAATTTTATTTAAGAACTTATGTAATCTTTTTCAATTTAAAAGGAAAAAGTTATTATCAGATCTCTGCCTATTTAACTTTAGAGAGAACTTACTTTGGTCTATTATATAGACATGTAATCAGTGTAGCACTTTTATTCATTGTACAAATACTTAGGAATTCTTGCTGATTTTTAATCTTTTCTAGGAAGTATCAATAAGTGTTAACATCTCATAGCAATTTTATTGTAATATTCAGAATATTTAGTCATGAAGAATAAGACCTTGCCTCAAACCAACTGGTGACCTCTTCAATAAAATAATATGTTATTAGACCTCTGCATATCCTGAGGTTTATTGCATCATTTTTTGAGTTTTAAGAGGAAACTTTATCATTACACTGGTCATTTTTTTACAAGTGACATTACAATGACACAAGGTAGTGAACTTGGATCAGAAACATTACACATAATTTGCTCTGTAAGCAAATTACTTAACTGAAATCTAACTTTGGTATTATACTTCTTTTAAGAGAAATTTCTTTACAAAGAAAATGTAACATAAAATTCGGAAATTATGATTTCCCATGTTTGTTTGTTTTGGTGATTCTAAAAACTGCACTTTTATCTTAGAAGACATTATTTTTCCATAAGGCCTTACCATTACCACTTTTACCTATAGCATGTGAATAAGGTCTATTTTTGAGTTGCATGCTCCATTCCAGATGTCTTCACGTAAACCATGTTTGGAAAAACTATATTTGTATGTGTCGGAAGCAGTGTCATCAGTGGGTCAGCTTTGAACGTTTTTACAAAATAGCACACAGATTTTTGTAGACAGGTATAGAAAAATGAGAAGTCTTGGCTAGATGAAGCCATCCCTTGGGACTGGATATCTCCAGTAGAAACTGGACTCTGATGTAGAAAAGTGACATCAAATATTTTCCAAGTTTTTTTCTGAATATTAATCTATCATTCTTTTTTTGAGAAGTGAACTTCGAAACTGATTTATAGAGATAGTTGAGACCATTTGCCATTAAATTCCTCATGCATCCCGTCTTTAACTATAAACGTAGCTCTGCCCTGTTATTTACATGTTCCTCCTCTCCTCTACGTTAAGATGGACGTGTCCTCCCTAAAGTGAATTCCTCTACTTAGTATGTGAGGGTCACCATTGGCTGCCAAACAAAATTTAATGGCTTCTTATTTGTTTTGAATTCCACAAATTTGATCCCGCTGACTACTCACATCTTCTTGAAACTCTGTATCCCATTAACTTCAGTGACACTACAGTTTCCCTTCTGTTAACTCTTTGTCCACTACTCTTTTATTTCAGTTGAATTGAACAATCACTTAATATGGCATAAGAATTAGACAAAAATCTAAATCCAATCAGGCACCCAGTTTTGTTTTTAACTCAAAATGTATCTCAATTCCATTTTTCTTTTCCATTCCCATTGTTCCGTTCTGGTTGACTTCTTTCCTTGGCTCATTATAGTTGTCTCTTCACCAGTTTCTCTGCCTGCAGGCTCTTCTTCCTCCGTTTCCTCTTTGTTCTATTTCACGGAACTCTTCCTAAAGGATTGTCTTTAACCAAGTTATTATGCTGCTTTACCCATTTATTATACTGCTTTACCAGGTTATCATACTGCTTCAGTGGCTCCTTGTTTGCCTCAAGTCCAGCTCTTTATTCTGGCTTTTTTAGTTTCAAAAGTTGGGCCCCAACCTCTCACTATTTTCTTTTCTCACGAAACATTTGTCCATTTATTCTGGAAATTAAATCTCCTGGTGTCCTGTGTTCTGTGCACTCGATGTTCATTATTTGCTCCAGGCTTTTTCTTATTTTGTCTCTTTTATATGTCCTCATTACTTTTTCTCAGTTGTCTCAGTCTTAACTTTTTCATTAAGTTTTTTAAACTAATTTGGCCCTACCAATCCCTCTCTCTAGCTTACTTCTCTTCAGTGTCATTTAGTTTAGTTCTTGATTTTCTCTGATAGTTTATTATTTTCCAGATTTTTCCTGTCCCTCTAATAACTTGTAAGTATTTTGGGGTCAGAGAGATGAAACCATATTTTTGATGTGTCAGGTCATAGATATTCCACAAATATTTGCCCATTGAGTGAAAATAAGACACAGAGGTTATTTAAATATTTAAATCTCCTTAGTTTTCAATAAGAAATTGAAACCAATTTCTGAGTAAAAACAGTTTAAAAAATTAAAATTTTATCAAATCAACTTTTGTAGTTCTGAAAATTTCACATCAGCAGGGGGCAGTCAAACCAAAGTTCATTTTGCTATCATACGGAAAATTAAAATTTATCTCTGTGAGACTTATTCTATTATTACTTGGGATACCAGCTGTACTTTATAATCTATTTGTAAATAAAGTTTAAAACTCTTCAGTAGTAGGTTTGTAGAATTAATTTTTTTTTTTTTACTTATGGAAGGTAAATACTTCTTTGTTTTGGGGGGTTTTTTTAGTGAAAAAAAATGGAAAAATATTTTTTAGAATGTGAAATGGTTTATTTGGTGTTTTTGATTGGTGGCCCCTTTACATAGAAATTTGTCTTTTCTGCCTCCAAATCAGTATTTCAATTAAATTAATTTATTATTAGGTTGTTTTTCATTCAATAATATGTTAACTTTTATAGAATACTTTTATTTTCTCCTGTGAACCTGGGAAAAATGAGTTTTTATTAGAGACTGTAGCGTAACGCTTACTAAAACACAGTGTGGCAAATTCTTAGTTTGAGTTTTTTTCCCTGAACCTTTGGTCTGGCCGACTGCAAACAACTAGTGGTTTATGTTTAGAGATGTGCTCATTTTCGTCTCCTTCTCTTGGAGGTTAACCTAGTACTTATTAAGGGAGAAACACAGTTTATACTAAATAGTGTTTAACGTATACCAATGGTATTACTGTATTTCCTGTTTTGTGTTCACAATAAGAAGATTCTGAAAAACTGCCTTTGTATAAATACTTCACTGACATTCCAGACAAGTATAATCTTGTCTGCTGGTAGGCAGGAAAGAGTGATGTCCTGGAATGCTGTTAGAGAAGGAAATCTCTTTGTGTTCCACAAATGATACCCCTAAACCTTTTAAGAATATAATTTAGAAATGACAACACTGTATTTGTTTTTCCTTCCATTTATTAACTTTGTATGCTTTTAGTTCAGAAATGCATTTAGTCAGAAAAAAAAATCCATTGTGTCTAAGAAACAAGCATCTTCCTGGTAGTTTGCTGGAAATTGTTGGTAGAAGCATCAGAGGGTAAACATAAAAAAAGCTTTAGTAAATAATTATTACTTTTTTTCCTCTTAGCTTCAAACATTTTTTTGATACTTGAATCAGGCTTTTGATAATTCTCTGCAGGCATAAAAGATGCAGGGTTTCCTACTCCTTTCCAAATTTCTAGTAAAGAAATAATTTGGAGATTGTTTTTAAAATACAGATTATATTTTTTTAAAGTTAGATTTGGAGTTTTTATGTTATTCTATTATTTAATGTGAGTCATTAAGATATATAGAAATCAGTTGTATACCTTTAGTCTTGAATAATCTAATGAATGTATTTTCTTATACTTAATTGTGATAGCTAAGAATTCAATTAAAATTGTACTGAAGTTCCTTTTCCGTGACTGAAAAAAAATACTCATAGTTAAAGCTTTAAATAATAGCCAAAACAAACAGCACAGACTAAATCTGTGTCTAATTTCTAGATCAGTAGTTCTTTTTCTTCTTTCTCATTATTCCCATTATTAACATGGGAAGTAACCTAATTACTTACATTGATTCTCTACTTCAACCCCTCACTCCCTCTAAAAGCCAACAAAATGAAGAATCACTTGTGAGAATTTCCAAATATATGCAAAGTTTAAAGTGCTTATCAGTCAGTTTCAAACTGTAGAAAGGTATCATGTGCTTTTTGTGATCAGATAATTCTTGTATTATTAATGTATATGTCGTACGTTGTGCCTTTTAAGTATTTCCTTTAAAATATGTTGACATCGGGGCTTCCCTGGTGGCGCAGTGGTTAAGAATCCGCCTGCCAGTGCAGGGGACACGGGTTTGAGCCCTGGTCGGGGAAGATCCCACATGCCACGGAGCAACTAAGCCCATGCACCACAACTACTGAGCCTGCGCTCTGGAGCCTGCGAGCCACAACTACTGAAGCCTGCGCGCCTAGAGCCTGTGCTCCGCAACAAAAGAAGCCACTGCAATGAGAGGCCCGCGCACCCCAACGAAGAGTAGCCCCCGCTCACTGCCACTAGAGAAAGCCCGTGCGCAGCAACGAAGACCCAACACAGTCATAAATAAATAAGTAAATAAAATTTAAAGAATATATATATGTTGACATCATTCTTTGTATATGTCCCTTCTCGTAAATCTGCTGTGATGAATTCTGAAATACCAAGGCTACTGCATTTTCAGTTAAGAGTCTTTTAAAGGGAGTAATTTAACACAATGGAGCCACTAACTGATATGGTGGTTCCATGGTGTCAGAAACTCAGGTTCCTTCTGTCTTGCTGCTGTACCATCCCTTAGGCCACATGGTAAGAAACATCACTCGTGTCACTTGGGTTCTCATTCAGGTGAGCAAGAATGAGGAAGTGAATATGACCCAGCAATCCCACTACCGGGAATATACCCTGAGAAAACCATAATTCAAAAAGAGTCATGTACCACAATGTTCATTGCAGCTTTGTTTACAATAGCCAGGACATGGAAGCAACCTAAGTGTCCACTGACAGATGAATGGATAAAGAAGATGTGGCACATATATACAATGGAATATTACTCAGCCATAAAAAGAAAAGAAATTGAGTTATTTGTAGTGAGGTAGATGGACCTAGAGACTGTCATACAGAGTAAAGTAAGTCAGAAAGAGAAAAACAAATGCTGTATGCTAACATATATATATGGAATCTAAAAAAATGGTTCTGAAGAACCTAGGGGCAGGACAGGAATAAAGACGCAGGTATAGAGAAAGGACTTGAGGACACGGGGAGGGGAAAGGGTAAGCTGGGACGAAGTAAGAGAGTGGCATGGACATATATACACTACCAAACGTAAAATAGATAGCTAGTGGGAAGCAGCCACATAGCACAGGGAGATCAGCTCGGTGCTTTGTGACCACCTAGAGGGGTGGATAGAGAAGGTGGGAGGGAGATGCAAGAGGGAGGACATATGGGGATATATGTATATGTATAGCTGATTCACTTTGTTATAAAGCAGAAACTAACACACAATTGTAAAGCAATTATACTCCAATAAAGATGTTAAAAAAAAAAAAAGAATGAGGAGGTGAGATAATAGCTCAGTCCCTTGCTTTAAGAACATAACCTGTAAATTGCATGTATCATTTACATCCCATTGGCTAATCTTAGCTACATGACCATGTTCAGCTACAAGAGAGGCTGCAAAATAAATACATTCTCTATTTTGAGTAGCTGGTTGCACAGCTTGAATTGAGGGGTTTTGTTACTAAACGAAAAAGAGAAAATCTAAAAGTCTCAGTCATCATCTGTTAGCTTTATTCACTGTCTTTATCCACTCCTTCCTCTTGAAACATTCTCTTACTTTGTTTTATATGATGTAATAATCTCCTGGTTTTACGTCTATTTCTGTCCCCTCTTGAGCCCTTTGCATATTTATTCTCCTCTCTCTAGACATAAAATGTTGCAGTTCATGAAGACTGGGTGCTAGGACCCCTCTTCTTCTGTGTCCGTAGGCACTCTCATCCACACCCACTGCTTCCGGAATCAACATCATTGTCCCTGATTCAGCTCAGATATTTCCTCTGACCTCTTCAGTGAATTGCCTACTTAGATATCTCAAAGGCATTTCAAATTCAACATATCCTGAATCTTAAGTTTTGCTCTAAGTATTTTAATCATTAAATCTTCTTAACTTTATGAGATCAATACGATTGCCATACCCGATGCTATAGGTGAGAAACTGAGATACAGACAGGTTAAGAAACTTGACCAAGATTACAGAGCTAGTAACTCTAGCTCAGTGTAGAGATATGTGAGTTTTGACAAATGTGCAAAATTGTATAGCTACTACTACAATCACAATACAAAACAATTATTCACTCCAGAAAATTTCTTCAGGCTGTACCTTTGTAGTCAAACCCTCTTTCCACCACTAACCCCTGGCAACTACTGCTCTGTCCCTACAGTTGCCTTTTTTCATATGTCATATAAATGGAATTATATAGTATGTAACCTTTTAAACATGGCTTTTACTTAAGTTTTTGAAATTTATCGTGTTGTATATCAGTAGTTTGTTCCTTTTGCTGGGTAGTATTCCACTGTATAGAAGCACTTCAGTTTGTTTACCCATACACTTGTTGAAGGACATTTTAGATTGTTTTCAATGTTTGCTATGAATAATGCTACTGTAAACATGGGTGGACAGGTTTTTGTGTGAATGTAAGCTTTCATATCTCTAGGATAATTACTAGGGTGGGACTACCGAATCATAGGGTAACTAACTGTATACTTAACTTCATAAGAAACTGCCATATTCATCTTCAGATTGTTGGAACTTTGTTGCATCCCTGCCAGCATTGCTAGCACTTGGTATTGTCATTTAAAAAAAAAAATTTAACCATTCTAATAGATATGTAGTGTTAAGTTATTGTGGTTTTGATTTGTGTTTCTCTAATGACTAATATTGAGCATCTTTTTTTGCTCTCATTTGTCATTGGAATATTTTCTTTGGAGAAGTGTTTTAAATTCTTTTGACCTATTTATACTTTTTAAATTGGGTGGTTTTCTTACTTACATTCTTTATATTCTGATTAAAAATCCTTTGTTAGGTATATTGCAAATATCTTCTAGTCTATGGGTTATCTTTTCTTTCTCTTAACAGTATTTCACAGAGCAAAAGTTTTTAATCTTGAAGAAGTTCAATGTCCTTATTTTGTTTTTCAGGATTTTTTTTATCAACTCTTCGCTTAACCCAGGGTCATAAATAATTAAAAAAAATTTTTTTTTTGGTAAAAAAACATGCAACATAAAATTTACTGTCTTAGCCATTTCTGAGTATACAATTCAGTAGTGTTATATATATTTATTGTTGTGCAACCAATGTCCAGAACTTTTTCATCTTGCAAAAGTGAAACTCTATCCTGTAAAACAGCTCTCCATCACATCCTCCACCCAGCCCTGGCAACCACCGTTCTACTTTCTGTTTCTATGAATTTGACTACTCTACATACTTCAGATAAGTTGAAGTATGTGTCTTTTTGTGACTGGAGTATTTCATTTAACATATAATCTTCAAGGTTCATCCATGTTGTAGCATGTATTAGAATTTCTTTTCTTTTTAAAAGGCTAATATTCTATTAGCCTTTTATATAGGCTATATTCTATAGCCTATATATATATATATATACACACACACACACACACACTCAAACACACACACACATACATACATACACACACTACATTTTGCTTATCTATTTATCCATTTGTGGCTGCATGGGTTTCCACCTCTTGGTTATTGTGAATAATGGTGCTTTGAACATGAACATACAGATATTTCTTTGAGATCATGCATTCAGTTATTTTGGATATATATCCAGAAGTAGAATTGCTGGATCATATGGTAATTCTATTTTTAATTTTTTGAGGAACACCCACACTTTGTCAGCAGTGTACAAGGGTTCCAATTTCTCCACATCCTTGCTAACACTTGTTATTTCCGGGTTTTATTTTGTTGTTGTTGTTGTTTTTTAATAGTATGTGTGAGGTGATACATCTTTGTGGTTTTGATCTGCATTTTCCTAATGATTAGTGATGTTGAGCATCTTTTCATACGCTTCTTGGCCTTTTGTATGGCGTCTCTGGAGAAATATCTAAGTCCTTTACCCATTTTTTTAATGTGTTTTTTTTGTTGTTGAGTTGTAGGATTTCTTTATGTATTCTGGATATTTTCCCCTTATCAGATATATTATTTGCAAATATTTTCTGCCTTTCTGTAGGTTGCCTTTTTACTCTGTTGATTTTGTTCTTTGAGTCACAGAAACTTAATGTTGATGTAGTCCAATTTGTGTATTTTTACTTTGTTGCCTGTGTTTTTGGTGTCATTCCAGGAAATCCAATGTCATGAAAGTTTTCCCTTTTGGTTTCTTCAAAGAGTTTTATAGTTTTGGCCTACGTTTAGGTGTTTGATCCATTTTGAGTTAATTTTTATACATGATATAAGGTGAGGCTTCATTCTTTTGCATGTGATATCTAGTTTTCCCAACATGATTTGGGAAGAGACTCCGCTTTTGTGAAAGTTTTACAGTTTTACATTTCACAGTTAGATCCATAATTCATTTTTGACGTTTCATATCTAGTGAGAGTTATATGTAGAGGTCCATTTTTACATGTGCATGCAAAATTGTTCTAGCACCATTTAGGGTGCTAGCACCATTTAGGTAGTCAAAAAGACTACCCTTTCTCCATTGGATCGCCTGTACACCTTTGTCAAAAATCAGTTGACCATATTTGTGTGGGTCATTTCTGTCTATCCTTTCAGTAAACCACACAGTCTTGATGTTCACAGCTTTATAGTAGGATCTAAAATCAGTGTGTTTAACTTTGTTCTTCATTTTCAAAAGCTGTTTTAGCTATTCTGCTTCCTTGGCCTTTCCATATAAAGTATCATCTCAGGTTGTCATTATCTTTGAAAAATCCTTTTGGAGTTTTGTTTGGGATTATTTAAAATCTATAGAACAATTTGGGGAGAATTTATAATGTAACAACATTGAATCTCCAGTCGTAAACATTGTCTATCCATTTATTTAGATGTTCTTTTATTTCAGTGTGTTGTAGTTTGCAGCACAGAGAACTTGCACATATTTTGTTAAGTTTATACTTAAGTAATTCTTTTTCTTTGAGGTGTATTATATGTGGTATTGTTTAATTTTGGTTTCTAGTTGTTTATTGTTAGTATCTAGAAATATGGTTGATTTTTGTATGTTGCCACCTTTGCTATACTCACTATTGGTTCTTTGTACCTCTTGGTACTTTGTAGATTTCTTGGGATGTATGTACTTAATCATGTTGTCTGTGAAAGAATATAGTTTTACTTCTTCCTTTCCAACCTGTGTGCTTGTTTTTCTGACTTCCTACAAGGATTTCCAGTACCATGTTGAATGGAAGTGGTGACAGTGGACATCCATGTTTTGTTCCTTATCTTAATGAGAAAGTGTTTAGTGTTTTACCATTAAATATGATGGTAGCTTAGACATTTTTGTAGATGCCTTTTAACAAGTTGAGAAAGTTCCTTTCTATTCCTAGTTTGATCAGAGTTTTTAATCATGAATGGATTTTGAACTTTGTCAAATACTTTTCCTACACCTATCAATATGATCATGGGATTTTTTTTTTTTGAGACTGCTAAAATCTTGGATTACATTGACTTTGAAATGTTAAACCAGTCTTGCATTCCCAGAATAAACCCAGTAAGTCATGTTGTATTACTCTTTTTATATATTACTGCATTCAGTATGCTAATATTTTGTTAAGGATTTTTCTGTCAGTGTTCATGATGGATATTTGTGTATAATTGTTTTACATTTTCTTTGGTTTAGTATCAGAATAATACTCTCTTAATAAACTGAGATGGGAAGTATTTCCTTTCTTCTAGTTACTGGAAGAGATTATTTAGAATCAATATTTCTTCCTTATATATTTGGTAGAATTCTCCACTAATACCATCTGAGTCTGGAGTTTTCTTTGTTGCAGTTTGTTTTTGTTTTACTAGAAATTCAGTACCTTTAATAGATAATAGACAATTTTGGTTATCTATCTTCCTGGAAAAGTATTGTAAGTTTGTGTCTTTCAGGGAATTTTGTTCATTTCATCTAGGTTGTCAAATTTATACCTTTAGAGTTCACTGTTTTTTCTTATCCTTTAGTGTCTGTAAGGGTCTGAGTAAGATTTCTTCTTTCCTTTCTTATGTTGGCAATTTGTGTCTTCTTTCTCTTTTCACTTTTCCATTTTAGTAGCAGTTTATCAATTTTGTTGATCTTTTCAAAGACCCAGGTTGTGGTTTCATTGATTTTTCTCTATTGCTTTTTGGTTTTCAATTTAACAGATCTCTGTTCTTGTCCTCCCTCCCTCCCTTCCTTCCTCTTTCTGTCCTTCTTTCTTCTTCCTTTGGGTATTTTTTCTCTTCTTATTCTTGTTTCATATGGTGGAAATTTAGGTTATTGATTTAAAACCTTTCTTCAGGTACTGTAGATTCCCTTCAAAGTACTGCTTTACCTGCATTTCACAATTTTTTTTGATATGTTTTATTTTTATTTGCATTCAGCTCAAAATTTTCTAATTTCTCCCCTAAGACTTCCTATTTTATTATAGATTATTTAGAAGTATGTTGCTTAATTTCCAAATATTTGGGAATTTTACAGATATCTTATTGTTTTTAACTACTAGTTAATTGTTATGGTCAGAGACATGCTTTGTATGATTTCAGTTCTTTTAAATTTGATAGATTTGTTTCATGATCCAGGATGCCATCCTATCTTATTGAATGTTCCATGTGATTTTTAAAAGAATGTGGTTTGCTGGTGTTGGGACATCTTTTTCCATTCTTTTACTTTTAACATATCTATTTCTTAATTTCATTTCAGTTTCATATAGGTAACATTTAGTTAGGTCTCAGGTTTTTTAGTTGGTGTGTTTATACCATTTACATTTAGTATAATTGTCAGTATGTTTGGGTTTAGTTCTGTGATTTAGTTGCTTTTCTGTTTTTTATTTTTTCATTCCTCTATTTTCTTCTTTCTGCCGCCTTTTGAATTATTGGAATATTTTTCAGTACTCCATTTTACTTCATATTTTGCCTTTATTATTGTATTTCTTTGTATGCTTTTTAAAATTAGTTGTCCTAGTGATTGCAATATTCACACTTCACTTTTCAGACTGTACTTAGAGTTAATATACTATAAGTTAAAATGAAGTGTAGAAACCTTACAACCATCTAGGTCAAGATGGGTATTCAGTGACAGCTAGGTGTGTGCCTCAGAAGGCATCCTTAAGTTAGTTGCTCTTTAGCCTCTTCTTCTTCACTTAATCTTTTCTGTACTACCTTTAATCATTTGTTTTGTTCTGTACTACTTTCAGCCTTGTAGTGTTACAAGTATGTGGAAAATAACTTTATTCATGCCTCTTTTCTTGGAATTATTTTTTTAATTCAATATGAGATTATTGATATAGATGAGAAAACTGAGATGCAAAGAGATTTAATTGCCTAAGGTCACACAGCTAATAAGTGGCAGAGCTGGGATTTTTACTCTGGCACACTTGCTTCAGGGTAGGCACATTTGACTGTATTTTACTTCAGACAATAGCTGTGCTTATGACAAATCTCTTACTCTTTTAAGCATGTGGTTTTTAAGTCTACTTATTATCATATCTTTGGGGGTTCTAATTTAGTTTTTTTTTTAATAAATTTATTTATTTTATTTTTGGCTGCATTGGGTCTTCATTGCTGCATGTGGGTTTTCTCTAGTTGGAATGAGCAGGGGCTACTCTTCATTGTGGTGCACGGGCTTCTTGTTGCAGTGGCTTCTCTTGTTGCAGAGCACAGACTCCAGGCGTGCGGACTTCAGTAGTTGTGGCACGCAGGCTCAGTAGTTGTGGCACACGGGCTTAATTGCTCCACGGCATGTGGGATCTTCCTGGACCAGGGCTCAAACCCGTGTCCCCTACATTGGCAGGTGGATTCTTAACCACTGAGCCACCAGGGAAGCCCCTAATTTAGTTTTTAAAATGTGACTTTTTTTCCATCTTCATAAGTACTTCTTAAAATAGCTCGTTAAAAATTTATTCCAGCTATCTTAACTTTTTTGAGTAATGGAACTAGTTTTTGGCATCAAAACATTTTGTGGATTTCCACATAATTGCAATTAAATTTTCTCAATGTAATTGAAAAAATATTTTCTGGAAAAAAATATTACTGAGAACTGTGTAACACCTTTAAATGATTTTCTGTTTTTGTAATCGCAACACAATATACATATATTTGAGAAAACAATAGCATATATATGTGCATGTCATATTATTTATTCATGTTTTAGATAATGCTTGGTATTAATGTAGGGCCTTCAAGCACAGAAGTCTGCAACCCATAGACTGGGAACCATACTTTAGACTATTAATGAATGATAATAACAAAAGTAAAATTTACATTTTTTTCTAGGATGCTAGAGTTGAATAGATTCAAATTCAGGGGGAAAATATTTACATATGTAGATCAAAGAAGTCTAATTTTTATCAAACTCAAACCTTACCATTAAAGTGGAAGTACTGTTCACATTATCCACCTAAAAGGTTCCTATTACCTGTGAGGTGTTAACAGGTATAATTATGGAATTTTTAATAGCTATCTTTTCATCTTTGATTATAGTATAGTCTTCTCAAATGGAAAAAGAAACAGATTTTTCAAATATTAAGCCAACCAAAAACATGATGTCTGTGAAGCACAGATTATTTCCAGGAAAATAGAGCTGAAAGATCAAAAAATGCTTTGAGTTTGGCTGCTTTCTTTTTCTTTCTTCTTTAGTAATCAGTGTCTTGTTCCTAAAGAATTAGTACTAAGAGTCATTCAAAAAGATTCATTAAAACCAGCAATGAAATTGTTCTGATCAGACTTCTTTTAAGCAGACTCTATTTTGTTTTTTTAGCCTTGGACACAATAGTCTTTTTTCGTTCTTCTGAAATCAGATGAGTTTTAAAGATTTGAGAAAATGAACTCTGGTATTTGAAGGTTAAAATCTGATGCATTCAACAGAATTTTGATTCAGAAAAGCTAGAAGTAAAAGTATAAACTCTAGTTTTACAAATATAGTAATAAAGAATATACTTTAGTGGTAACTTAATCTCCATGTTAGAGAACTAAGATACTCAGTGAATTTCAAAGTATCAGACTGATAAAGCAACACCTGGATTAATGTACTCTATTTAAAACTGTTATGAAGGAATGACTAGTCATATGAAGTGAACTTTTATCTTTCATTTAAGTAAAAATGTATGTTGTATTTTATGTTCTGTAAAAGTTGACACATTATTACACTACTTGTAGAGCATAAATAGCAACTTGGGAACAACTTTGTGAATGGTTACTAGTTTTCTAAATCATTTAGTTTATACATTCTATTAAATTTTTAAGCTTATTATCAATATTTAGTATGAACTTTTTCTCGTTTTCAAATTGAGATCCATTGCTTTTCAGCCATAGCAGAGAGATAGGTTTCCAGAATAAAACAAACAGTTTAAAATACCATGCCCACAAAGAGATAAATAGATATCCCGTGGGGATAGGGCTAAAGTTGGAGAAGTCACATTCTCCCTTCTTTTCAAGACACACAAAGTGTAAAACAAGATAATTTGTCCTGTTCATTGCCATCAAGATTTGCACGTCAAAATAATAGCCCCATTCTGTCAGCTCTGTGTTGAGTACTCTCCAGAATACTGTGGTAAATCACAGGTGGGTTGTTCAGGTGTTCAGAGAGCCCTCAGGAATGGGCAAATAATCAACTGACAGGTCATTGCTGAATCAAGGAATTTACCCTTTTCTTTGGCGTATCATAGCTCATGAAGGCTAACATTTTGGTAACTGTTTCAGGAAAAGAAATATTGTACTATATTTCCTTTCTTCCCTTCAGTCTCTGTGATACAAAGCAAACAAACTTGTTTACAGAACATCCAGCATTTGATTGAGTAAGTGACAGTTAGGAAATTAAGCTGTTAATGCAGGAGGATGATTAAGTGAGGAAATCCGTCTTTTGTCAACCACTCATATTTTTATTAGTTTTAAAATAGAATCTGCCTTCAGTTTCAGTGGGAGTGTTAGATGTACATGGTTTAATGGATTTTGTACTTGAAATCTGGCTTTCCTCTTTTACTTACAATCTAACATCACAATAGAAAATAATTAAAATAGTCTTGTAAATGATTGATACAGGATGATGGTTTAGGCTTATTTATTGAGTCAGAGCTCCACACCTGTTCTGTGTCATAACAACTTCCTCAGAGGATGAGTTTCATTTTGTTTTGGTTTTTTTAAGCCATCCTTTCTTGTGATGCCAGAGACATTATAAATCTCTAAATTGAAAAATGCTGAATTAAATTTGGTTCTTATTTAAATCTATTTAAAATTAACCCTTTGGATACTTTCTGATTTTTAAAGTGGATTGCTGATTATCACATTGCTCTGTATATATTTCTTTTTTTAAATAAATCTTGATGTTTATCGCAATATAAAGAATAATCGTAACATTACATACAACATTCTTCGCCTAACTGACGTTTACTGAAAACAACTGTAAATTTTTACATTTAAGATCATCAAAGTAGACACATATAGGATGACCAAGATTTTATTTGTTTGGTGGCAAATGGAAATTTGAGCTCACATGTAATATAAGTCAGCATTGTCATAAACCTACTAAAAAATGCTCATGTCATTTTAGGCTTCATTAATTATAGTATCCAGATCACATGAACTAATACTTTTGTGGTACTCTGTCCTGGTCAGATCACATCTAGAACATAATACACAGTTTTGGGATCTCATGGTTTGTGAATAATTTTAGACATAACAGGTATGGATCAGAACATGATTTTACCTTGGAAAATAGAAAAATACAAGGCAGTTATTGCCTTCAGATATTTAAAAGTTTATCCTATAGAAAGGACAGAATTAAAAGGTTCTGGCAAAACAAATAGAACAATTTCCCAATGAACTAGAATTGTTCACTTATTATTATCATCCTGTTATTGCAGGTGTTTTAGAAAGGGGTTGATTATGCTAAATGTCTGCTATGTTGATTGGAAGTTGGAAAAGATCATTTTTGATCTCTTTTCAATTTTGATTGAAGTTGATTAGGAAGTTGGAAAAGATAATTTCTGATCTCTCCAATTCTGAATTGAATTGGCAAGTATAAAACGATTTTATTATTCAATCACTTAGCATATATGTGAATATTTACAAATTTGGGACTTGAATTTTGAGACTAATCATTGAAAATTACCTTTGGCCCTATGAACGTTCCATGTATTTTTGCCTTCTATATATTTTCTTCTTTTTAAAGATGATTGCAAATATGTATCAAAAAGAAAAAGAAAACAAGCATCAAAATTTGGCCCAGGTCATATAAATCCAGTCTGAAGCTAGAGATAGGAATAAGAATGAAGAATACAGGTCCTCTGTTTAACATGTGAATCCCACTTTTCCGATCATATGTGAAAGTTGAATATTAGGAACTTAATAGCACAGTCTAATAACTTGCTGCTCTCTTTGAAGCAAACATGGTCCCTCCTCGAAAGGGGGGAAATGTACTTGAAGATCATTCCTTGGCAGTGTTGCCCTTTGAACTCTAGGTTGACTATTTGAATAGATAGGCTTTCTGGCTCATCTCATCATCCAAAACTTCTTGATATTCTTCTCCTTTCTTTAATGTAAATATTTGGGAGAGTGGATAGTGAATATAGGTTGTATGTTCGTGCAGAATTCAGCAAGAGAGGTTGGGTGTTTTGCATTAAGTATCTATATTACTATAAAGTTTAATTGCTTTTAGATACCAGTTAGCACTGAGTGGTACACAGAAAGTACCCGTTACACAGAGTTACTCATTTGTGGAATGTAAGAGTGAAAGAATATATGCATGCATCCTTGATAGTTACAAGGGCAGTCATCATGTTTTATCCATGGCCTAGTCTCAGGATGTTTTTTGGCACTCTCGAGTCCTGATTAACATTTGTCATGTAAATAAATATATTCAATTCAGATAGCAGCAGATAGATGTTAGCATTTAGACAAAGCAGATATATTGTCATTTTTTAAATTATATATGTAATTTATTTCATCATTAAATTATGAATTTTCTAGGGAATCTATACATATGTTGATTTCATATCAATCTAAAACAATGTATTGTATAGATATATTAACTTTGGTAGTCTGCCATAAACTTCACTCCATTCTTGTGGGCATTGATACAGGAGAATGGTAGTTCTTTTTTTTTTTTTTTGGCTGCATTGGGTCTCCATTGCTGCGTGCAGGCTTTCTCTAGTTGCGGTGAGCGGGGGCTACTCTTCGTTGCAGTGAGCAGGCTTCTCATTGCGGTGGCTTCTCTTGTTGAGGAGCACGGGCTCTGGGTACGCAGGCTTCAGTAGTTGCGGCGCACAGGCTCTAGAGTGCAGGCTCAGTAGTTGCGGTGCATGGGCTTAGTTGTTCCATGGCATGTGGGATCTTCCCAGACCAGGGATCAAACCCATGTTCCCTGCATTGGCAAGCAGATTCTTAACCACTGTGCCACCGGGGAAGTCCTGGAGAATGGTAGTTCTTTTAGATGCCCTCTCACTATTAATTTCTGAAAAACCAAGAGCAGTTACGAAAAGTATTTCTTAGATAATACAGGATAGAATAGCTTTTTCTTTGTTTTCCCCTTAAAATAATCTATAGTTATTTTGGGTCTTAAATAATTTGGAGCTGGATTTGAATTCTATTTTGGCCTTTGCTGTGTGATATGAGGCACTGTTTGCTTATCTGTAAAATGGGGATGCTACCTCTTTTCAGAAATGTTGGTGAATTGTATGGGGTAACTCATATGAACCATTTAGCTTTGAGCCTGTTACAAAGTGAGCCCTTGAGAAACAATAGCTATCATTACAATTTCGCCAGGAAAAAAAAAAAAAAAGATTAAAATGTCATGGATAAATACCTGACTTTAGCACTTAAAATTTTAAGTTGTTACATCTTCGATTGTTTTATTTTTCCTTTTCAATTCTAATGTTGAAATTTTTTCTCCCATTATACAGACTGTATTGGCAATTTGTCATTGGTCATCACTATAAATGAATTGCTTGTTAACTCTAAGTATTCCTTTGGGGAACCTGGTGATATCTCCTTTTCCTCTCACAGTGTGATGGTTAATGCATGTGATATCTATGCCCCTTCCTCTATATTTTTCTGCATAAAGGTTTCTGAGGTCTCAAGGAATCTGGAATGGTAAGGTCCTCATCCATTGTCAGGAATCCAGCTTCTTCGGAGCTTTTCCAGCCTTTTGGCTAATACCTAAATAGAATCTTCTGATTTCCTCAACTTGGTGACTAACATTTTTGTATTTTTAAACTGGCCTGGGTTGATATGAGTCTGTTTGGAGAAGGGTAGTCTGGAAAATGTTAAGCCAGAAACAGGAAGATTTAAAGATTGAATCACCCTGTCATTCATTGTATACATAATACCTTATTTTCTCCAAGGTTCTTGTTTAGCCTGTATGATTTGCCTTATATACATGTGCACACACACACATTTTCCAATATAGTCTATAACATATACTGAATAAACTACACCATCTGTATCTTTCTGTCTATTCTAATCTTGGTCAGCATCTGCATAGCACTTCTAATAGAATTGCATAGAACTTATGAGCTCAAAATTAATACAAATTTAAGCTTTTCATCTTTATTCTAGGAACATTCCCCATTTCCAAATTATTTATATTATCATAATTCTCCTATGAAATCATAAAACAAAAATTGTACCATCCCTTCAAATCAGAACTTTATTCAGTTTATGACTCTGCTTGGAATAAGAACAAAAGTTTAAAGAAGGTATGATTTAAGTATTACTAGGGGAAAGTAAGGAGAAAAGTGTTATGTTAATAAATTTGCATTGTATGCACATTGTCAGCTTCCCAATCTGTAGAAGCATGAAGAATAGAATTTATGTTTTGCATTTTTCAGAAAGTGAGAGACCAGTAGGATTTTAACAGCTTCATAAATGGAGCAGAAAAGAAGAAAACTGTTGAACCTAAAGCCTGGCTTCATCCAGAAGTAAATATAAATTTTTCTTTTTCTGTCTTTAACCTGAAAGTATGCTCAGAAAGTCAGGCCTCACCAGAAACATTACTGATGCTTTGGGGCAGTATTTTTTTCAGCTTATGTCCTTTAGTTCAGTCTTTCTGTCTAATACTGGGAAATATTCCCACCAATATTGAATGAATGAACTTATGTGAAAGTTTATGCCTGGGGAAAAAGCAAGCTAGAGGCTTTTGATACCTAGTACTAGCTGGTTTGATATAGTAAATGTTACAGTTCAGAGAACAGAGAGATTACGGAAAGTCAGAATAGTTAGGAAAAGATAAACACACATTACTTATTTGTTAAAAAATTCACTTTCTATGTGGCAGGCTAAGTAGTTTGCATATACTGTCTCATTTCAATCAGCATAATAATGCAGTTAAGGTAGATACTTTTCATACTGTTTTGTAGGTAAAGAAACAGTCTCGCAGAGTTTAAGAAACTTGGTCCGTGATCTAACAGCTAATAAATGACTCTATAATGAATGTTACTTTTGTTCATTTGGATATTCTTCCCAGAAATCAGTGACTTTTCATGGCCTTTAAAGAATCTGAACTAGTTAACAGGATTGCTACAGACCTTGGGAGTTTCTGGGAATAGATTTAAAGGCACTGAGAAAATCTGATGATGGCTATTGAGTGGGAAGTTAAGTAATCCACCTAATTCTCTGTACTAAAAATAAAGTCAGTTGCAATATATTCTTTTATCATTGACCTGAAAAATTTCTGAGTGTGTAATCCTATGGTGAGTGATAATGTGTCATCCAAGCTTGCTTTACTTTTGGCAGGTACCAGTTGAATCTAAGAAGTACCTGCTTCTTGTATACAAGGTTTTAATTTGTTTAACAGACAAAAATACGTATTTGCAGCTTGAGGGATCTTTCATGAATGGGGGTGTTCGGTAATACCTCTCTTTCAAGCATGCCATGGTATCTTGTTAACAGTGACATTTATGAGTTGAAGTAGAAATCAAAATCATTTCAAAATAGACACTGTTCACTACAACATTATTGGCATCTGTTTTTAGCATACCAATAATTATTATTAGGGAGCTCTTTTTTGTATGGCAATTTAACATTTTTTTATTGATTGATTGGTTGTATCTAAGCTGCTACAGCTTGATATGTGATGGTTAAGAACATGGACTCAGGCCATGGGTTTGAATCCCAGTTACATCTCCTACCATATGTATGACCTTTGGCAAATTAGTGAATCTGTGTGACTGTTTTTTCACCTGTAAAATGGAAATTACAGTAGTACCTATTACAGAGGGTTGTTGTGAGGATTAAATGAATAATAAATTTGAAATAACTTAAAACAATGCTTAATAAATATTATTTGTTAGCCTGCTTTTTAAAAGTTTGCCTCAGTTTATACCCATGAAAAATTCTTTATGGATATTTTGTTCACTGTGTATTAAAATGCATTATTAAATGTGGTTGATTTATATGTAATAGATCATCTATATATATTCATTATAAGGTATCATTTATATATTAATCTGGTAGGATAGTACAAATGTATTCTTTTTGAAAATTATTTGTGCTTTTGGAAATCTGAGATCCTTCCCAATATTTATGTATAGTGAATTTCCAAAAAGAAAATGAACATTAGATTTGTGAGATACATGGGAAGGTTCTATTCCCAGACAGTTAATAATTATTATTAAATTCCTAATTATACTTTTCCCAATAGTAGTAATTATTATTAAATTCCAATTATACTTTGCCTTTAATAATTATTATTAAATTCCTAATTATACTTTGCCTTATAATTATTATTAAATTCCTAATTATACTTTGCCTAATTATATTATTAAATTCCTAATTATACTTTGCCTCTACTTTTTAATATATTAAAAATATTCCTAAAAATATTTTCAACATTTTGATTGTTTTCTGGGGGCTTTGTTTGTTTTTTTACCTACTAAAAATATTTGTTTAGATCCTTAGTGTGTATAATGTTAAGTGCTGGGAATACAAGAATGAATAAATAGATGAAATCTCTTCTCATGAGGCATATGGTTTGGTGGTGGTTACAGACAAGTAAACAGGGAACTACAATAAAGTGCTAAATTCTGTGATGGCAGAAGTGCAGAGAACTCCAAGGGGAATGGGGTAGGACAAAGAGAACACTAAAACTAGATTTAGGAAAAAAGAAGTTTCTTAGAATGAACCTGGTAAGGGGGCTAGAAGTAATGGAGTGAAAGGGATGAGATGTTTCAGGAAGAGCATAACATTATGTGGAAAGGCCTAAAATGGAGAGAGCACATGATACATTTGTAGTTCAGTATGGCTTGGCCATGGAGGGGAAGATGAGAATGGCAGAAGTGATCACACTGAAGAGACAATTTATGGTTTAACCGTAATAGTCTTTGAATGCCATGGCAAAGAATTTTTCTCTTATCCTGGGAGCAAGAGTAACCATTAAGGCTGCTAAGCAGCCGGTGGCATGATCAGATAGGTGTTTCAGAATTCTCTGATTATAATAAGAGGAGGGACAGTGAGGGTCTGTTGGTAGAAGTGACTTTTCAGCAATCTAGGAGGAGAGTCAGTGGTCTGAATTAGGGAATTATGAAGATGGGGTGAAAGGAAGTAGTTGGTTTCAAGAGATCCTTAGGAGTGGAATGCACAGGACATCATGGTTGGTTAGACGACGGCCTTGATTTTACTCTGACAGGATCAGCGTTCTGAGCATTCAGTCTGTACAGCTGAGTGGGGCCCTGTGCCCAGAAGGGACTCACTATTGGTTTAATGCTGTTGTTGCTGTCTTTAAATTCTTAATGGTTTTTGAACAAGGAACCCCAGATTTTCCTTTTAAACTCAGCCTTGTAAATTATGTAGCCAGTCCTGGTCTTAAGAACTGGTTGGATGGTGGTATGTTTCACAGGGAGAGGGAAAACAGGAATACATTTTGGGGGAAAGATAAAGAGCTCTGTATGGGATATATTGAGTTTAAGGTATTTAAAATATTTAATAGCCTTTGGATCCTTAGTTCAGCTGGCCAATGATACAGATTTAAGACTAAGCATTTTAGTGATAATTGAAGCCATTGGAATGGATAGTATCTCCTAGCGTAAGTATATAGTAGCTGAAGAAAAGGTTGAAAGGAAGGAACCCAGGTGCACTCCAATATTCAAGAGTGGGCAGAAGAAAAGGAGTCCGTAATGAGTGCAGAAGAAATTATATCTATGTAGGAGTTTGAATATCCAGAAATAAATTATGTAAAGTTAGAGTTTGTAAGTTTATTGATGTCAGGAAGTTAAGAGAGTTCCTATCTAATATATTTTATTTCCTCTGTGACATAGGAGGTTAGGTCAGCTGCTGAGAAAAAAGGAAAGTGGTCAGGTTAGGGATTTGAGGAGAATGGAGAAGCTTGAAATAACTTCCGAGAAAAAGAACTTTATGAGGAAATTGGAATGCCAGGCAAGGTTAAGGATCTATATGAGAATGGAGATAATTTTGTTGAGATTTTTCATTTTCAGTGCTTAGCCGTCAGTTGTAGTTGTGTGAAATGGAGATAGTCATATTGATTGGGACTCAGTTTTGCCACATGGAGGAAAGAGTGTTGAATGGATGATTAGGCAGCGATTCTTAAACTTTAATATGCATTTGAGTCACTTGTATGTCTGGGATGGAGTCTGAGATTTAGCAATTCTAATGTTTCTGGAAAAGACTGATGGTCTAAGTATTGTATATTTTAAGAAGATCTCCCAGATAATTCGTATGCACATTAAAGTTTGAGAAGCACCTAGCTGGAGAATGATTGAAGTATACAGTAAAATCTAAAGAAAAGGACTGATAGGGTGAAAATTGAGGGGTTATGCAACCGGTAGTCTCAATGAATGAAGACTATCTTTAATCATTTGGATAGTCTCTGAATTCAATGTAGGTATATTTTTGTCTTTTGTGACTGTTAGTTTTTCCATTTTACCAGAGGCAAAATATTTTCAATGATTTTTTTGAACAAAGTAACACTTGTATATAATACATGTCAAGGTCCATATGCAGAGACCAGACCAATTATAAATTAGTAAGTAGAATCTTGACAGTGGGATGTTATAAAAATCATGACTCCAATTTGTATGGAACTTTTAATAATCATTATCTTATTTAGCCTTTATAATCCTATGAGTTGGTAGAATTAGATAGTTTATGCTAATTATACATGTAAAGTAGAGCTACCAGATTCATTAAACCCTCCCATGTCATTTTGAAAATACATTTTTTTAGTGATTTAGAAATTGAAGTTATGAATGCCTCTGTGTTTTCACAAATGAATACTTTGAATAACTTAATTTCATTTTAACTTTTATAAAGTGTTGCTTTGCAAATAGACTGCACTTCATATTGGACGTGCACATAACGCCACACTTCATTCAGAGGCATAGATATTGGTGAATGGACTGGGGAGAATTAGCCCTTCATTTTGCCTAGAAATTTTCAATATAAACTCTTAAAAAAAACTGCTGTATATGCATAATTGTGTGTACATATACCTTTGTTTATAGGGAAAAAAACCTGAAAAGATACATATGTTCAAATGTTAAAAGTGGTTATCTATGGAAGTGATGGTAAGTATATATTTCCCTGTTTTCTAACTTTACTGCAATGAACATGGATTTCTCTTTAAATTATTTTTAAAAGTGTAAATATATATAAACTTTACTGTCATAAAATTTTGATAATGTCTTAAATTGTCTCCTGAGCTAAATTCTTTACCATTCCTTAGCACCATAACTAGACATACATACTCGATCTCAATTCCACAATGAGTCAAGACAAATTCAGCAGTCATTAGGTGATGACGGTCTCATTCAGATGAAGTAAATAATCTTTTCCTTCAATGCCAGTAGATAACCTATTTTATATAGACATATTATTTTTCAGAGGGTACTTAGCTAACTGTAGCTTGCTATAATTGTGCCCACTAATGATTAAAATCTCTGATAATTATTATGGTAAGGCTATAAGGACTTGCATCTCTGCAGTAAAATCTTTTATCAACACAACTTAAAATGTATGGTAAATTTATTCTGTGGTACTAAATAAACCAAGGATTATGGGTTTTGAGAATTACAATGAATTCTACAGTTCTTACTAGAATTAGAGCTAGTAAGAGAGTTTAAAATATTAATATAATAGTCATTAAATTTTGTGAATATTCAGGTTTTTAGAATGTTTTTTACTCAATCTTCTGTTATCTTTTTTGTACCTAAATCAAACCACAAATAGTGGTTACTATTAATTTTAATAATAAATATGTTTAATCAAAGTACTTTGAAAATAAAAACTCTTATTATTCCTTAATGTTACTCTAATCTGTACAGGTCAATAAAGTACATTTTATAAATATGTATCTTCCCAGGAATTAAACTATGTCCTGTTTGCACCCCCAGGGAGAGACTAGTTTACTCTTCTCATCAGTAAGGCCAGGCCAGTTGTCTTAATTAATTTGCCAAGACATACTATGAAATTAGTAAGTGCCAATTATCTCCTTTCTATAAAAGACTGAGGGACAGAAAGCATTAGGCAGTTTGCCAGTAGACAAATAGTAAACTTCATGGAAGAGCTCAAGTAGTCTCTAGGCCTGGGGAATTGACAATTTTTCTAGTTACTCTAGGAATCATTGGCATCATTTTGTTGTTATTACCCTATCATATATAGACATGACAGAAATTCTGGAAAGAGTACATCCTCATAACTTTTTTTTTTCTTTTTTTTTTGCTGCATTGGGTCTTCGTTGCTGTGCGTGGGCTTTCTCTAGTTGCAGCAAGCGGGGGCTGTGTTGCGGTGTGCGGGCTTCTCATTGTGGTGGCTTCTCTTATTGCGGAGCATGGGCTCTAGGCACGCAGGCTCAGAAGTTGTGGCACACGAACTCTAGACCGCAGGCTCAGTAGTTGTGGCGCACAGGCTTAGTTGCTCCGCGGCATGTGGGATCTTCCCGGACCAGGGCTCGAACCCGTGTCCCCTGCACTGGCAGGTGGATTCTTAACTACTGCGCCACCAGGAAAGTCCATCCTCATAACTTTTTAGCTCTATTTATCTGTCGGTTTCATTTACTTTTTTTTTTTAATAACCAAAATAGTTTATATTATAACTTAAAATTCTTTCATATAAAAAATAGCAATCTTTAACTAATGCTTTCTACTCTCCTAGGAAAAGGACATTAAAAATGCTGCACATTTAGACATTAATTGCATTCTTTATATTTAATTTCCACATTTCACATTTGCTACCTGTAATTTCACCAAGATCTATTTCACCTGGCCTTTATAAAATATTTCACTTTGAAATGATTATATAACCATTCATTTACTTTTTAATATTCTTTCTAACAGATATTTTTCTGTCTTGCTCAGCAAAGTTCAATTTAAGGATAAACTATATAAATGATCTAATTCAATTTCAATTTCTTTACATGCTTCAATAATATAGTCATGCTAATTATGCTTTCCCTTTTGTTCTCTTATCATCTGAAGCCAGATTATAGTTTTATATACCAGGTTCTGCACTGGGTGCCAGATGCAAGGGAAGCCAGTAAATAACTTAATATCCAGAAAGATCCTAGCTTTGGTTGAAAAAGGAAGATGTCTTGTAAGTAGGACTGTTGTAAACTATACAGTAATTGTAAATCTCCATAATTATAAAGGGGCATTTTCTCTTCTTTCTTTAACCTGTCTTAAGTATTAGATATGATTAAAAGAAGAAGTGTTTCTCTCAATAAAAGAAAAAAATTACTTGTTTTTACAGTCAGTTTTGAGACAAAAGGAAAAACTCCACTGGGATAAAAATATGTCCACACAGGGCCTGCTATGTAAAATTTTCCAGACTCATAGGGACTTGAACCCCGTTTTTTAGTTATTTGATGAAATTGCGCATACTAGTTTATGAATAGTTCTGAATGTTCTTGTGTTCTTTTTCATATAAAATATTTTAAAAATCTGTCAGTTTTGGTTTCTCCATTAGTAGATGGACCTGTGGGAAAGTGGGACTTGCTTACAAAATGCATTGAAAGCAAGTACTTTCCCAGCCTTGAATAATTTATTTTCTCCTTCTTCCAGTCTCTTGTGGAACATATTCTATTGTGTCCACTGAACATTTAATATACATGGCTTTAAATTGCTATTTATCGTTTTGTTTATCCCTACATTGCAAGCTCCTGAAAGGCAGAGATTCACTCTCTTGCTTGTGATATTCCCAGTGCCTGTATCTTACATAGAATTAGTTTTTAACAAATTATTCATAAATTATTTATTCTGACAGTTTCTTTTACCCGTTACACAATTGGGGGAATAATTTTATCTAGCTACACTGACAGCTTGTATATATATGCCAGCTCTTTTACTCAGTTGCCTAGTTGTTTAAGTGAAACTGAAGCTGGAGACAAGTCAAGGAAGAGGACCAATGCAGCGAAGACACAGGAGTCGTGAAGGTGGCTGCAATTTCTTCATTAAATCTTGTCAGTGACATAAAGAGTTCTTCAAATAAAACTCATCGATGACAAATTGAGCAGTTAGTGATACTGCACATCTAATAATAGCAAATCATGCAATTTCAATTTGTTAACATGCTAAGCACCTTACATTATTTCTTTCTTTTACAAGAGAGAGTCTGAAGCTTAGAAAGTTTACAGATTTCCATGGAGTAATATAGTTCATAGTGGCTGGATTAATATTCTGTTTGAATCCAAAGCCAATGATTTTAACAACTTCCAAACAATAGTAACAACAAAAAATGAGAAACATAATTCACTGTATACCTGAGTTCACTGAGACATACACTATCTCATCTCATTGTTAGTCTCCCCAGCAATTCTCTGGCAAATACTTTCTCATTTTATGGATGAGGAAATTGATGCCCAATGAGAGATATCCATTTGGCATGTTGGTTTACATTTGTAGATAGATACAGATATAGATAGAAAAAGATATATTTTCGGAGTGGCATTCTAGTGACTGATGATTGAACTACTAAATTTTTAAGATTTAATTAGCAATAATTTAATTTCAGATGCATTTTATACAGTATTTCTTAATCCTCGAATTTTTTTTTTTCCTTTTTGGTGGTTGCATATGGATTACTCTTAATGATTTATAGCAGTACTTTAGAGCAGTTTAGAAAGGTCCCAGCCTAGAAATGTCTGAAATATTTGTAAGGAGTAATGCAATTTTATTATCTAGAATCCTGCTAACATATATGATAAATGTTAGTAGAAAAAGATATATTTGCTTTCTTTTAAATTTTCATTTTGTAAAACAAAACATTCCTGTTAAGTTAGAAAATAACCAGGATTTCTGGTTTGGAGAAAACCATGTTTAAGTTAAGTAGCTTTATATGTTTTATATGTTAATTGTTCTAGCAGCATTCAGAAACCCTAGTGTTTGTGAGTATGAGCTGTTATTTAGATTCCCATGGCCCTTCACAGCCCCAGGTCCTAGAAACAAACAAACAAGACTTTACATAATAAAAATTGAAATAGAAATTTAAAATATGACCTATAACATGAGGTATGAACTTGCTTAAACTGTGTTTGCTTCCTGCTATGAATTTTCAGAATGCCATTGCTAAATGTGGAAGTATTTCAGAGTCTAGTACGAAATAATTCCAGAGAGAATCAGTTCAGTGTCAAAAAGAAAAATGTAAAAGGAGAAAATTTACTCAATTTTAGAACCAGGAAATGTTAGACCTTAAAGAGACTTTAGAGATGATCTTAGCCTACCTCCCAACTAGGGAGGTGGAAACTGGCTTTATTATGAAGGAGAACGTCAAGAGCCATATTAGAGGGATCATAAGCTGAGGGAGAGTTTTCCAATTGAGCCCTTTTCTTTCCTTCATAGTGCCCTTATAATTGCTCACTCTGTTTTTAGTATAAGGCAAGAAAGTAGCAGTCTAGTGCCAGCTAGAGACAAGACAAGAGTATCAGGACAGTATGGGAGCCTGGCTTGGGAGACAGTATTGTATTAGCAATAGATTTAGGTATCTTATCTCTCTCAACTCTCTTCACTCTGTGGACCAGGCAACTGTTATAGAAGCAGGAAAGCCCCTAATAATAAAGATGCCTAGGGTGGAGATCCTAAGAGATCTGCTAGTGAACAGAGGCCCTGGAGAGGTGGGATTGGAGAGTAAAAGCAGTAAATGGTTTTCACTCTCATTTTCTCAGGAGTTGCAGTTTGAAAGGACTTTCAGTTGTGATTTTTTTGTTGTCTTTTCTGATATATAATTCAAATTTCAAAGAACTGGGAGATGTTATTATAGCAAAATTTCCTATATTCTCACCTACTTGTTTATGTGAACAAAGTCTCTCTGTGCTTTATAGTCTCCCATGTTTACAAGAATGCATTGGGGAGGAGGAGACTAATGAGAGAATTCCATCGGTCTCATTAAGAAATGAATTTCCAATAAACTTTAACTTTTTATGCTTAATATTTTGTCTAAGTCTATAATATATATAATAGTACATAAATAATTGCAATGCTAATTCAATCCAGAGGAAATTTAATAGCTAGAACCTTATATTCATGTGAATTTTTAAAAATTTAATGTATGTACATAGTTTTATTTGTGAAAGTTATTACAAAATGAGTAATGAAGGGGGTAGTGGAATGGAAATACAAATTTAAGGAGAAAAAAAGCAATTTAAAGTTTCTCAGAGCTAGCTTTTATATGGATGATAGTGTTAAATCATTTAAAATTATTGAATAATTGGAAAAAGTTGAAATAAAAGTCATTTAAAAATATCAGTATTTATGGTATTCTGGAAGTTACATCTGTTACAACTATTTAAACATGGGTACATGTGAGAAGGCAATAATTTCACCTTTTTAAAATATATGTATAGCTCCTTTTTAGCACTACTAAGAGCTACATGTGCACACTGATTAAGACCAGAACTCTACATTTTTGGAGAACAGGAGGGAGATGAAGAGAGAGAAAAATGCTTTTAAAATTACACAATGAAGCTTTTCCAAGGAGTGATGAAGAGTGCATGCTTATAAAATGATTTTAGAAGCAGATCAGCCAGAACGGTGAAAGGATCAGAATGCTGATATGGCAAAAGATAATGGAGTTGGTCCCTAGCCAGGCTGTAGCAACTGCCTTATTATATTTCAATATGTGCCATTAGCTGTATATCTTGATTTCTTCAACTTTCTGCCCGAACGAATGACTCTTATTTCTACAGTAACTAGAATAGAGTTGGCTGGTCTGCTGATACCACCACAGCCTTTACTAATCCACTGTATATTCGTAGAGTGGGATGGGAGGATGGTGGTGTTCCTTTGATTAAAAAAAAAAAAAAAAAAAAGGTACCGACCTTGGAAAAATTTGTGACATGTTAGAATTGAAGTCAGTATAGAACCCACACGTGAGTGCATATGCCTGTAGCGCACTGTTCTTCTACACCTTACCCAAGTTGTAACAGAGGTCTTACTTATGCTTTGTAATTAGAGGAGTTTCATGCTTAGAAATGGGGAAATAGAGAATCAAGTGATGAAGGGAGATAGCAATAAAACTATGTAAGATGAATCTTTGCTGCAGATCTTGGCAAAATCCTAGGCTAAAGAATTAGAATCATCTAATGCAGAAAATGTACAAGGAGTCAATGGAGGGAAAAAGGAAAGAAACAAACACAGGAAGGATACTATCAGAGAAATTGTGCATGGGTGTGGGGGTGGGGGGAAGGTCTGAGGGGAGGAACAGGAAATAAAATAAGTTGTTTGCCTAAATCAGTGATTATCAGTGGGGCTCCAGAGTGTGCCTCTGAAGAGTATGCATGTATTTACATCAAAGTATACAAATGCTCTCTCTTCTTCACAGGATTCTGATATGACCAAATGATCTTAAACAATGCTTCCCCTGCCTACCTCACACATACAAAAATAAAGTAAAATAAATAACTACTTGATTTTGCATGTGGAAATATGCATCCATGTCAATGACGTGGAAGTCTAAACAATGTTATTTTCATCATACAGCAAACATGTAAAAATTTTAGATTTCCTAAGCATTATTTTAGGTAAGAAATTGTAGGGTTTTTTACTGCTTTAAAAAAAAACAAAAACTTTGAGCTAGAATAATTTTCATACTACTCATTTAACTGAGTAAGAAGTAAAATATTAAGAAATATAGCAGCCATTTAAAATATGTAATCCCCAACATTTCTTAATGGGAAGTGGGTTCTGGTAGCTGGAATGCTTTCTACTTTATGCTGTGGTGGGTGTGTATAGGCATGTTTGAAAGAGGAAACTAGGATTGGCCAAACTGCTCATTCCGGCAAGGGGATAGCTGACATCTGATTGATAAAATAATAAATAATGAGGAAACTCAGGTTATTTCTTTGATAGTAGTTATAATCACTAACATTACTGAATACTTATGGTGTGTTGGGCACTATCTTAAAATTTTACACATGATAAATTATTTAATTGTCATAATAATAACCACATGTGTCTTATAATCACAGAAATGTCCCAGATTTTCCTCTTATTTTCTTTCTTATTTATTTCTTTTATCATTCAGCTGTTGATTAGCTCTCCCCTTGTCTGAGTGGGCAGTTGAGCCCAGTCCTAGCTCCCTCTTTTAAGTGGAGGCTTGACTGACCTAGAGCATCCACAGTGGCTCACTCATATGTCTGGCTCACCTGGGGCATTCTCCTGGAGCACCTTCATGGTCTCTCGACAAGCACGGGCTTGTAAAGACATGGCAGCTAGGTTCTAAGATGGAGGTTTCAAGCCCAGAAAAGCAAAAGCCACAGATCTCTGAAAGCCCCTCTCTGAAGTTATAGCGTGTCAGTTTACCCAAGTCTCTTGCCCCACATTTTGGCCAGAGCATCTCACAGATTGAGTGGGAGGAAAATAGACTCAACCTCTTGATGGGAAGAATGGGAAAATATTTGCAGCCATCTTTAATCCACCATAGATAATATGATAGCTTCCTATGTTGTTGTTATTGTTAAATTCTGTTTATGAGAGCTAACCACCTATTTTACTTCCAGTAACATAAACTGTTTCAAAAGTGTCTTGCCTATGATAGTTTTCTTAAAAACTGTCTGATAGTTGGATAAGATTTTGGTCCTGGAGGACGGAAAGGAAGGGGACTGAGTGCTCTTGTGCACAGAGTTTCACTTATGCATGACTCGACTTAGTCTCAGCCTTCAAGTAAATCACTCTAAGCAGTATGAGGTAGAGAAAAGTATCCCAGTACTTCCCAGAGTGCAAAAGTTTATATTTTGTGGGGAGACAGAGAGAGAGAGGATGGTATTGCTTATAAAATCATTTTATATATGTATATATATCTATATTTTTCATTTATATATCTGTTTCTGTTTAGTTTTATCATAGTAATACCTGCTCATATTTTTAAAAATCAAAAAGAACTACACGGCTAAAAAGAAAACAGAAGTCTCCTGCCCTTTCCTCCTCATTCTCAAATTTCTACTCCCCAAGACGAACTGCTTTCTATTGATTTAGTAACCCTCCCGGTTGCCTTATGAAATGTCATATTTATATTCTTATTTCTTGAAAAAAGAACCAAATGAAACTTCTAGATCTGAAAAATACAAAATCTGAAATGAAGCTTTCACTGAATGGGATTAACAGCAGATGAGACACTGCAAAGAAAAATCAGTAAACATATCAACTATTGGCAAATGAACCCATTCAAACTGAAGCCCAGAAAGAAAAAGGCAAAAATAAAACAAAATCACACACGCGCGCACACACACACATACACAAATACACAAAAGAACAGAGCTTCGGTGACCTGATGGACATTATTAGATGATCTAACATAGATGAATTCCTGGGCGTGGATTGGGAAGAGAATCAGAGAAAATAGGTTTAAAGAAATAATGGCCAAAATTTGTTCAGATTTGATAAAACTATCAACCCAACAGAAAAAAGTAGCTCCAAGAATAAGCAGGATAAGCAGGCACAAAGCAATTCAAGCAAGATAAACACAAGAAGACCTCACTAGGGTATATGATAATGAAGTTGCTGAAAAGCAGTGATAAAAAAGGAAGTCTTAAAAGCAAACCAAAAAGAGAAAAAAAGAAAAAACATGTTCAGTACAGGAACACAGGTAGGAATTGTCAGAAACAGTGCAAGCCAGGCAACAGTGGAATGATATCTTTAAAATGCTGAAAGAAAAAAAAAAAAACCCGTCAATATTACAAAGAGCAAAACCTATTCAACTTAAATAATGAAACATGTTCATATTGAAAGAGTCCTTTCCATTTACAGAGTCACAGAAACCAATGCTGGAAAGGACCTTTGAGCTTATTAGTCTGTAGTAATGGAAGTAGGTAGGAGTGAGGAGGAGATTAGACTGACTACCCCCAGAAATACACACAGGGCTTTTAGGTTTCTCACATACACCTGGAAGCTTTTTCACAGACACCCTCACCCTCCCCTCTCACTGTAGCATTACTAGGGCAGTGAGCCTCTGAGTATAATGAGACTGAATAGGATCATCTCTGGTGTGTTGAGGCAGAAATAGATTGAAAACCACCGACAGTCCAAATCCTCACTTTATGCATATGATCATTAAAGCTTTGAGAAGATAAAATGACTTTTCCCAAATCATTTTTGACAGAGAAAATAGTAAACCTGAATCACAGATCAGGTGCTTCTCTATTTCTTTTGGATATTTAAAAAATTGGGGGTCCTCTTGGAATTTGTCTATGACAGTGTATTTGCAATGAGAGGTGAATCTAAGGAGTTACAGAGCAAAGTTTGTGTTTATATATGTGTGGAGGGGGAGATACTTAGAGTTTTTATATCAGTGCAATTTTATATAAACTCTTAGTATATAAAGACTAGAGTTTTCTAAGCTATTAATTTACTAAGACATAACAATAATAGGGATGAATAAAATACCTTTCCAGTATTTCATCTCTCTCCTTCTTGACAAGTGAAGTTCCAGGTGTGGTAATACCTATTGTGTAGTGGCTCCCAAAAGAAGTTCAAGTCCAGAAATACAGAATACATAGGCAGTATATAAATACGCTTATTGTTGCATCATGTCAGTGGAGGAAAATACAGAAGGAACATTTGAGCTCAATAAATCTCTGCTAAAGAGAGCTTTACCTGCTACAACCTGTCTGCAGCAATCAGAGGAAGGAAGTCAGCAAGAAAGGGAAAGAATGCCAAGTTGCAAGTGCCAAATTGTCTCATCACTTGCAACTCAAGAGAAAGAGCAGATTCCTATAACTCAAAACAAGGTTCAAATTCAGCTGCTAAAATTGTAATAGTGTCCTAGATTTTAGAACCCTCTTTTCCCCTACCAATAAAGGTGATCTTTATCCAAATATCAGTACTGAAAACCACAGAGGCTAAGTGTTGAAAGGGTCTTGAATCATGTCAAACCGTCTACTTTTCAGATGAGGTAACATGGATCAAAGAACATTATTTGACTCCTGCTCCAGTGTTCTGTCCATTAGACTCTGTTATGGAGAATAATTCTAACCAAATCACTTGCAAATTCCAGGTAAATCATTCCCCACCAAAAGTGTGTGTCTTTGTGATTTGGTTATAGCTATTAAGTATTCTGAGGAACTAATTCTGAAGGATTTACAGGCATTATTTAGTTTTCTTTTGTAAACATTTTGACAAGTTTTTAATCTGATATTTTGATCCATTTGGGAGCTACCAAATGTTGCTTTTAAGAGTCTCATTTCTCACTCAAAAACAGTTTTAATAAGATAAAACAGGCATGACTCTGTGGGAGAGTATTTTGAAAACATAGGAGCCAAATCAGATGGAAGTCATACAGGTGTTAAGATGCCATTGATGGTAAGGTATATCATTACTTTATAGATTATTGAGAAAGAAAATGCAGCCAATTAAGTTACGATGTGCATTGATTCCAAGATACACACTCACTCATTTCTGTGATGTTAAAGGATGAAGAAATGTGCTCCTTAGAATCATTGAAATATTGAAGGTAGTTGGTTAGGAAAGGTGAGGACATTTCTGAAGAGGAGGAAGCAGAATGGAGGCAGGAGTGCAAAGTAGAGCCTGGGTTACAAAGCAGGTGAGCCTAGCTGAAGACTCCTCAGGGAGCAATGGGAGATAATTGCAAGCCAGCAGCACCTGGGGGCCGGGGAAGGGGGTGTTGTGAAAAGAGTTGTGAGGCCCTTGGTTCTGAGATTCTGGTTCTGTTCAGTAGTGAACAGAGGAATGTATCCGAAATTGAGTCTTAACAATTTAAATGGGAGAACAACCCTCAAAATCTTTGAAACTCTCCTAAGATTTAGAAGACAAGTTAAAAGATTGAATGCTAACCTAAAGCATTTGAACCTTAGTTTTTAGTCAATAGTGAGCCTCTGAAAAGGAGCGAAATAAAGTTAACCAGTGTTTTAAGAAGATGAATCTAACTAACGAGGGTGTGAATAATTATAATCTGCCAAAAATCTTGTCTTTTTTTTTTTTTTTCTCCCTCAGCAAGTACTCTCTCTGGAGAAATAGTAATGTGATGACTAGCTTTTTTCTTTCTTTCTGTTTTTTCCAAGTTGTGCTACTTCTTTGAGAAAAATCCAAGTCCTACGCATGATAGTAAAGAAGCTAGAAGTTATTTACATGAGATTTTAACCCACCCTCACCAGTAAACTAAAACACAACATTCAGTTACATCCTTCAAAAAAAAAAGATTCACTTTGGGCAGAGTACAGACTTGCCCATAGTCTTTGGTTTTGCTGTAGGCAAAATAAAGACACACCTCTTCCTGAAAACATAGACAACACAAATTACTGTGGCCATCTTCTTACCTGCTCATCACCTAATACTACTAATGTAAACACCTGCCCTTTTCAAGCACCAGGCCTCCTGCGGTGTAGTACTCTGGGATAACCTCTCATTCTGCACTGTCTTCTTTGACATTTCTTCTTCCTACACAATTCTCTCATCTCTAACTGTATTTTTTTACCTCCGTCATATCACTATGAACAAGAAATGGTCTTCCTATTTGTTTGCTTTGCTAAATTCCTACTTTTTCTAAGAATCAGATCTCCTGATCACCCCCAGCAGAGATTTGGGGTTCTTCTATACATAAAGCAGTCTTCCCTCCCTCCCTTCCTTCCTTCCTTTCTTTTTAAACATACTTTGGTTCTTTCATTGTATTCTATACTCCTTGAAAGGACAGACCATATCTCTTCAGATTTATATCCCAAAAGCTTAGCATAGTGCCTCGTACATAACAGATGGTCACTAACTGTTCGTTGAATTGATTGATTGGTTAGATCATGGTGATTTATATCATCTGCTAGCTATAAAGTTTGTATTTACCATGCACAGTATTGGCTTAATAGTATATATCACTAGCCTCAGAATCAGAATCTAATATGAAACTTAAGAAACACAGCTACTTTGAAGACAAGGAATCTGGAAATAGTGTTCTAGAAAGAGTGTGGAGATCATCTAGGAAGGACAGATGGCTTCCAGCAAGAGTAACTAAGAGATAATAATTATGCTAATTCTTGGGGGAAAGGATGATATTTCAGGAAGCAGAGGAGAGGAGTAGGTAGACATTCCATATAGACCTGACACTATAGATAAGGGACATAGACATGAAAACAAGGAATGTATTTGGAGAACGATGAATATTCTTATTTGCATGGTTCAGAATTATAAGTACAAGATCAGTGGCTGATACAGCTATGCAAGTAAGCTGAAATCACATCTAGGGGGAGTTCAGACTTCAGTAGACTATGGAGAGAGATAATTTCTGAGTAGAAGAAAGAAACTGTCACGAGATTTTAGGAAGATTAATCCATGCTCAGCCTGGATTAGAAGAGGCAGAAACTACAGAGTGGGGTGAAGCGTTTATAGTAGTTCTTTAGGACAGGAATTTAAGACAAGCCACTAAATTAAATCAAAAGAAGGATATATGTGAATGACATTGTAATGTATAAAGAAAAAAAAGTGTCTCACTCTCTTGCATGTTGGTCAGCTTACATTTGGATCACCACATTTTATGAGAAACACTGGTGAGCCAAGGTAAATCCAAAGAAGAGTAATCAGGATTTGGATGGAAGGGAGGGACAAGGGTCTGCAAACTGTGAGTTCCTCATTAATCAGGAGGAAAAAAAGACTCTGAAGGAGAGGTGTGATAGGCAACTTCAGTTAATTCAAAGGACTGTCATCTAGAAGAAGCGACAGCATCCTTATTGTGTTACTCCAGGGGGACAAGCAGAAATACTAGGCTGTTTCCAGAAGAGCGTGACCTAGATGTAGAAACCATGTCACACAGGAAGAATAATTGAAGTATTTTAAGAGGCTTAATTTATGATAAAGGAGATTTGGAAGGGACTGAGCTCTGTCTTCAAATACATGAAAAGTTGGCCACGTGGAAATGGGATTTGTAAGCAGATTAACTCCATACATCAGAACTATTTGTAAGTTATAGATAAGCAGCTTTCTCTTTAATATAAGAAGCTGACTATCTATTGTAGCAGGGCATCCAGCAGAAATATTATAAAAAGTATGTTAGAATTGGCAAATGGTTTTAAAAGGACCAATTAACAGAGACCATTGGATTTATTTTATCAGTATGTATCTCTATTATCATAAAGAAAGAAAAATCCATGGACCCACCAATGTCTTAGAATTTAACATCCATATTATTTACTTATTGTTATTGAATGAGTATTTCAGAATTTATAGCTCTAAGATAAACAGAAAGTACAAAGTCATATAAGGAAGTTTAGGTACCCACATATCAATAACAAAATCTCTTTCTTAAACTGCATGCCAAATAAGGAGGTATGGCATAGTATAAAGAGCATGGGTTGACATCAGGCATACCTGAATTTTAAGCCAACTCTGCCACTTACTAGCTATTTTAACTTTAGCATATTACTTGGTCTCTCTGGGTCATGGTTTAAACAGGGTTATAATTACTCTCTTCCAGGGTTATTACACAGATTAATAATAATGCTTATTCAGTACATAGAAAAGAACCTAGAACATATTTGATATTAAAAAATAGTAACAATTGATGTTATTATCTAAAAAAGTTTTAGGTAAGCATACTTCATAGACACAAAATGGTAAAAAATGAAAAGAACATGGTCTTTGGAGTCAGACTGACCTCACTTTGAAGCCTAGCTCAGTCACTTCATTAGCAGTACATCCATAGCAACCTGTTTAACCAATATGAACTCAGGTTCTTTATCTGTAAAATGAGAACAGTACTTATCTACTCTCCAGTTCAGAATATTAAATTAGAACAGTACTTATCTACTCTCCAGTTCAGAATATTTAAGAATATTAAATATTAAATTAAATTTTCATTATTTCTGTGTTTAGCAGAGTATGGTATATAGTAAAAACTATGTGTTAATATCATTTCCTCAAATGTATGAACAGGGAGTATCCCACTCATGACCTGTTAATAGTATTTTACTCACTTACATGGACTGGAAGTCCTGGCTGGGCTTCATAGGCCCTGAGGGAAGAAAGAGCTGTTCCTGTTTGCCAGTGCCAGCTCCTAGGACTGATTCACCTAATGGACTGCCCTCTATTATGCAACCCTGGAAAGGAAATGTCTAAGTTTGTCTCTTCTAAATGAAGAGAGGACAGAGACTCAAAAACTTACTTTATTTTATACCAAAGTAAAGAGTTTGTTACTAACATCTGGGCACACTTGTAATTCCTCCTCTCTTAAACCTTATCTAATACTTCTATAGCTTTACCTTTTCCAGAAATGCATGGTGACCAGAGGAGAGATTTGAAGTCACCACTTTACCTGGTTTTTTACCCTCTCATCTTCAGCCATATGTCATAGTTAACTTATATTGACTCTTCCTTATTACTGAGCTAATTCACTGTCTTCTTTCTTTCTGCAGATTTACTGTGGTGTTCTTATTTAGAAAGCCACTCCCTTCGGACTCTTATATAATTCTGAGCCACACTTGAAGAGTCATCCTAAGTTCTGCCTCTTCTCTGTGGCCTCTAGTGATCTTCCTAGCCCACAATATTTTTCCTACCTTGATCTCTCTCAGCCCCAATTTGGACTTCACATTTTGACACTTATTTTCTATTTTGAGTTCTCTAATCATTTCATATGTGTCATTTATTTTCCCCAATAGAAATTTAAGCCCTTGACGGGTAGAAAACTATATTATTGTATTTCTACTATGTCCCCCGTGGTGCCTAGCAAAAAATGTAGTTATGTATGGTAAATATTTGATTAAGATTTATTGAATTACTTAGTTTTAGATATTTTTTGAGGTCTCTGCCAACACTTAATTACTTTGTTCAGTTAATTTGCCTTTGAAAATTTTCTTAGCATTTCTGATTTATTTTCATAATTGGAAACACTTTGAGGTTTCATGACTAGGAATCACTTAATGTAGAAAACAGACTAAGTGTTCTAATCCCTAGTCTAATTTTCTTTGTTCTAAATATGACACTGAAGAAAACAACAAATAGCACTTCTACTTATTTAATGATTCTGCAGTTCTGACTTATGCTTAATGACAATGAGTGTAACATTTGAAGGTTCTTTTAGTATCTCTGAACAGTCCTAAAATTTTCCTTTTCGTTTTATGGTTATAATCTCTGATAAACATCTGGGATTTTCATTTTCACTTGACTTGAAGGATAGCTTTATTTGGCGAGTCCTGTAAAAAAGTACATTGGGCTTTAGAAAAATTCTTCTTAGTGTAAAAATAACTAATAAGATACGTGAGTCCATGATTTATATCAAATATCCAGATAAGGCAAATCTATGGAGACAAAATGTAGAACAGTAGTTGTCTGGGGTTGGGAGTTGCCTGGGGGATTAACTAAGAAAAGGTATAAGGCAACTTTGGGGTGCAATGAAAACTTTCTGAAACTAGATTACGATAAAGTTTGTACAACATGGTACGTTTACTAAAAATCATTGAATTACACACTTAACAATGGTGAATTTTACGGTATGTAAATTAATTCTTCAATAAAGTTGTTAAAAATAACTTATGAGATTACATCGTTAGATTTTATTTTATAATAAATTGTCCAAAGTGATAATATTTCTAGTATGAAAGGCCAATATGTTGATTCAAATTATTCTGTTAGAAAAACAAATTATTGCTACTTTTTATTTGTATTGATATATGTAATATTCATTAAATTCAGATGATTTCTGACTGATATCTGTGATTTTCAACTCTGAAATATATAATTATTACTTGCCTTTTTAAATCAAGATATGCTACCAGAGTTGATCATAGAGTGAATATTTTCAAAGGAAGTCTTAATTTTTCATATATTTCTATCATTAAATTTGAGAGATATTCACATTGAGAAAAAAATTCAAATTTGGTAAGCTTTTGACAATGGAAGGTTGAATCTACTGGCTTAAATTTTTGCTAATCTCTGTTTGCTATTCCATTCCCGAGAATTTCCCTTATGCCTGATATCGTTTGACTTTATACTTTTAGCTTCTGTTTCTAGGTTTGTGTTCTTATGTCCAATTGAGCAGTAATGCTGATGTTTTACTTCACAAACATGTGCTATCAGACAGGAAAATTTGAAGGTGCAAGAGACCTTAGAAATCATCCAGTCTGTCTTATTAAATTATGTGGTTATTATGAGATCCTAGGTGGTGAAGGGACTTGTTTGGATGTATAGAGTTAAATAGTTAGCTCTTCATTTTCAAGGAGTATTCACAATAAACCAGCATAATTTCCTCATCTAGTCAAAGAGAAGAGAGTTAGACTGATTTGGTCAGTTCCTTGAACTTCAAAATTCCATAAACTCGCTGGATTTGAATCTAGCTCTGCCAGACATTTACTCTGTGACCTTGGACAAGTTATTCTCCCCCTCAGTATGGTGAGAATAAAATTCTTCATGAACTTGTGAGGATTAAATGAGTTAATATATGGGAAGTGCTTAGAATAGTACATTGAATATAGTATAATAGGAACTCACTATTAACATAATGTTAATAATATGCTGAACAATTAATATGTTGAACAAATTGGTTGGAATGGGTAAAGAGATACGTATTAGTAGCTGTTTTACTCTTTCTTAGCCTTTTTCACTTCATAGGTTTAATTACTTACTCTTAAACTTAAGTAATGCATGGACACATTTTAAAGAAAATAATTCCATCAGGCTTTTAAGAATATACCTCCAGATTCCAGCCAAGGAATGTGCATTATTTAAATGCTGTCATTTCCATGATAACTTGGTACCGACACAATCAGAAATACAAATGCAGATTTATATGCTGAAATCAGGTTAGCAGTAGCCTGTTGTAAGGTGTTCATTCAGTTGATCTCGCATTTTTATTTTTTGAGGTTATCATCAAAATGAAAACACAGGGGCTTCCCTGGTGGCGCAGTGGTTGAGAGTCCGCCTGCCGATGCAGGGGATACGGGTTCGTGCCCCGGTCCGGGAAGATCCCACATGCCACGGAGCAGCTGGGCCCGTGAGCCATGGCCGCTGATGAGCCTGTGCGTCCGGAGCCTGTGCTCCGCAACGGGAGAGGCCACAACAGTGAGAGGCCCGGGTACCACACACACACACACAAAAAACACAAATTTAAACTTTTTAAATTTCTTGACAATATTTCAGCATACCTTAGTATGAGTATTTTTGCATCAGAGGCAAAAATAACCCACCTTATGTATAATGAATCTCTTGTTTTATATGTACCTAAGGCTCTATTATTCCTATTTGTTTTGATCAGTTGAAATTACTGCAGGCTACTACCAAGTCTGGCTGCCAGTGGTGGTAGCAGCTGAAGCTGACTTTGGTCAGATCACCAAAGAGCAAGGTCCATGCCAGGGCTGGGGCCAGCCCTA
Source organism: Monodon monoceros (assembly GCF_005190385.1). Classification (NCBI taxonomy): domain Eukaryota; kingdom Metazoa; phylum Chordata; class Mammalia; order Artiodactyla; family Monodontidae; genus Monodon; species Monodon monoceros. Next base: position 118,849,685 of record NW_021703777.1, read on the forward strand.
GGTATAATGATAAAATTGGTTGTAACCTCTTTGCTTCCTTCTATCATCCCACTAAGTCCTCCTGTCCATCCTCCCATCTGTGACTTTACTCTTACCCCAAGTATATGTTCCATACTAAACTGAGATTGATAAGTGCTTATTAGTGTGTTACTTTTCCCAGATTTACTTTTTAATTAAGCAGTTCTAAGGCCCTGAAAGACCTTAAGATTTATTAGAATCTCTTAAAGTGGAATTTCCAACACTATGACAGTTTCAATAAGAAGAAATATAGCGATATATATTTTTATGTAATTTTTTTTATGTTTGTAAAACAAGAAATGCTCTCTGTAGTAAATTTTGAGAATGCAGTGAAATAAAACATGAATTCTGAGCTTATGAAGATAACCAATGATAATATTTTTGATATTTTTCTTGACAAATATCTTTGGCATTAAAAAAAATTATTAAGCTGGGACAAAGTGAGAGAGTGGCATGGACATATATACACTACCAAATGTAAAACCGATAGCTAGTGGGAAGAATAGCAGAGGGAGATCAGCTAGGTGGTTTGTGACCACCTAGAGGGGTGGGATAGGGAGGGTGGGAGGGAGGGAGACGAAAGAGGGAAGAGATATGGGAACATATATGTATATGTATAGCTGATTCACTTTGTTATAAAGCAGAAACTAACACAACATTGTAAAGCAATTATACTCCAATAAAGATGTTAAAAAAAAAAAACTGACCAGTTTTATAGTTTGTCTTTTTCACTAAACATAAAAATTTTTCATGTTTTTATAAACTATTCTAAACATTATCTTTAGTGATTGCATACTGTGGATTTACTAGATTATGAGTATTTATAATGTTCTTTTTACATATTGCTAATAACTTTTCAGAAATTTTATACTATATTACATTTCAGTCAGCAGTATATGAGTCACTTTATTGCCATATTTTATTTAATTGGTGAAAATGGTATCATTAAAAATATCTTTTCTAATTTTCATATTTTTATTAATCATTTGATTTTCTCTTGTGTAAATTTGCTCTTTATGTCCTTGCTCATTTGGCTATTGAAATCATAATATCTTTCTTAGTAATATGTTTACATTCTTTGTATAATTAGATTATTAATCTTTTCTTGGAGATATTTTCCCAGGTGGCTGTTTACTTTGTAATTTCATTTGTAATGTTCCCTAACATACATAAATCATCTCTACAGATTCTTCTTTGCTTTTAAACTTGGAAAATTTTGAGGGGAAGATATTCAGAGATAAGGTGGGACTTCTACTGCATTTCAAACTGTTAAGCTTTATATTTTTAAAAAATCTAAACTTGTGTTCATCTCTAAGCAGTTTTATTAATGTAGAAACAAAGAATGTCAGAGGTTTGTATAGTCTTAATTGTGATAACAGATAAAGTGAAAATGAGAAAGCAAATCTCAACTAATTATTTACATTTTTATTTTTATTTCAGATGATACAGTAAATGATGTAATATCCAACTGCTTTTAAAAATATGTACAAGACAGGATTGCTAGTTTTTAAAATAATTTGTCCAACTAGGTAATAACAGGTTAATATTCAAAACCTAGGGTGCTTTTGCGAAATAAAAATAAATTTTAGAACCTGGCACATTACGAATACCAAAGTTATTAATTCTACTAGGAGGAAGGGCAGAGTAGTCTCCATCTTCCCTTAAGTAAAGCTTGCTTATAAAAAGATAATGACCATAAGGAATTAATTGAATACTACTTCAAATGGGGGAATATTTTGGGTACATATTAACAAAGAAGTCATTTAAAATATAAAAGCATTATATCACTTTGTAAGTCTCTTTAATTTGGGGAAGAAAAACGCCAAAGATTCCTTTTGTATGTACTAAAAGCTATAAATATTATTAATTTGTGTCTGATAGCTCCCTGTAGAAAAGGAAAAATTGATATTACCATAAATAAACTTTGTTCTTCGACTGAGTAGTTGAAGCTAATTGTAGATGATTGGGATTTCATTTCGTTTCTGGTTATCATGTTTAGAATCTTATCTTATGACATGATTTGTTTTAGAGTACTTAATGCCTGCTTGCAGTTAAGTGCATCCATTAGCTGTAAGCCTGGTTAAATAGTACCTGTCCTCAGTTGGTAAATGTCTACTTGTATGATGATAATGCAGTAACAATCTGGATATAACAACTACAGTATTAAATCCGTGATGATGAGGTGGAAACTGTCTTGTTAGTTTAAAATATTATTAGAAGGTTGCACGTTTAGTGGGGGTGGGGAGAAGACAAAGTAATAGCTTCTTGCTAGAAGTCAAGTGTAGGCTTATATGAAGATTTCTTACATTCCTTGAATGATCCCTTAAAAGGTGACATTTTTTTCCATCTTTGCTTTCAGTTCTTGCTTATATAGTGAAAATAAAGTGAGGAACCTAGAAATAAGAGCTAAGTAAATTCTCATTTTTGTATTCACATGCTATAAGATTTCAATCAGTAAGTGCCAAATGGGGGAGAGCATTTATATTTGCTACCAACCTATGGTGTTCCCAACTTTTAAATTATCAGTCCTCAGAATAACCCCATAAATCCAGGGAAAATTAGTGACTTGTCCAAGGTCATTCAGTCCCAAATAGGTAGAGTCTGCCCTGGAGCCATGTTCTATCTGACTGTAAAATCTTACTTGTTCCCTCTTAAACAAGCAGATATGTATGATATATAAAGCATAATATAAAATAGTTACAGAAAAGGTGACTGCCAATATAGTGTAGTTTCTGGTTAGTGCTGAATGAGTGGAAGAAAGAAAGGAGAGATTGCTCCAGAGTGGAATAATCAGGAAAAGCTATATGAGGTTACAACTTGGAATTGGACTCTGAACTCTGGGCGGATGGATTATCACTAGATGGAGATATTGGCCTGAGGTGGAGTGAAGACCTTTGGAAGATAATTGTTAGTATGTGTTTGAAGACAAAAGGGAAGATGGTCTCTGGGTTACTTAAGGGCGCAGTCTCCGTTATTGGTGTCTCAGTACTTAGCACAGTACCTGACACCCAGCTAGATGCTTAACAATATTTAAGTGGTGCATCTGTTGAATTGAAAGCATTCTGGGAGATGAGAAGCATAATTGAGCGTGTGTTGCATTGTTGGAGGTAGCAGGATTAAGAACACTTTCCCCCAAGTTGTTAGCCTTGTGTTGGGGCTGGGAATGGGGAAAGGAAGAAAGAAAGTGAGGGCAAGTCAGCTCTTCCTCCGATTTAGATTAATGGGTCTAAAAAAGGAGGACTTTGAGGTCATGAGCAAGGTTGTTGAAAGAGTTAACACCTGATGCCCTTAGCCAACTTTGAAGGACAGGAGACTTCCTTGAAGCTTTGTGGGGAGTAGAAAGGATTTGGATTAGCCATTGAGGCAAGGGCAGATGGATTAATAAAATGAATAGCCATAGAGCAAGCAGTAAGGACCAAGTTGAAATTTGAGAACTACATTTGAATTATGGTTTTTTTACAAGGTTTTTCTGTTTTCTTCTCAGAAATCTGAGGTAGTGCAGAGCCAATAGCTCTAAATTTACCGTTCCAAATCTAACGTATGCAATAATATCAGGTTCCATACTTTATTCAGGTCATGGGATCTAACTGCAAATATATCCCTAGATCTTTATGCAGGGTTGGAACAGTGTGTAGACACAAATTAAACATATTCTCCTAAACAGTTTCTTTTAAGAATGCTTAAAAAACCTTTAGGTCACACCGCTCAAGTAGCAGAGCTGGAAAAAACGATTTGGTGGGGATAACTAATGGGTTCATTTTTGCACTTCTAATGATTGTAGTATTTTTAGTAGTTAGGATGTAGAGCTCTGTCCTTCCCATCATCTAATTATAATGTGCAAGGGCTGATTGCTTGTGCTCTTTGACTACCCTCCTGGCACTAAGAACCATAAACAAAGCTGCAGGCACTAATTACCTCCTTTTCCTAATCTGAATTTTGATGTGCTTTTGAACTAGCAAGTCTTCTAGCATTCTAAGAGGTCTTCCCCCACTATAGAGAGAGTTTTACTTCCCCTGAATTCCGGTAACAAGATTTTGAATTAAAGTTTTTTGGAGAAGTTTTTGATGCATATCGTTTTATAGCAGCACAAATAAATCAGTTTGTCTTTGTTTTATATATGCAAACCAGCACTGCCTGCACATAAGAAAGAGATAATTAATTATAAAAGTTTAAGATATGAGATGTTGTGTGCTTTTTCATAGAAAACATAGAGACAGAGAAGGTTCATTTTGTCTCCTGATGGTCAGATTCTATCTATAACTAATCAATAATGTGATCCTGTATCTCTTTTTGATGTGCTATTACCTGAATTTCTTGTGCTAATACTAAGAAAATAGAAAGAATAAAAACTAACTTTGGGTTTATGTCAGCTTAAAGGAAGGTAATTCACTGATTGCTGAACAGATTTGAAAAATGACAAAGCAGAGTCTATTTATTCCTTTTTGTTAAAGAACCAGGAGACACTTTTGGCTAATGGCATTGCAGTGAGTCAGATTTATTAGCTTGAAGCACAGAACTGTTGTTTTTCTCCAAAATCTTTACCAAGAGAATACGGTCTGGTATAAAAATAAAGATAATTTAGTTTATGATTTTTTCTTCTTTTTTTAAAAATTCATTTAAATTTTTCTTACTCCTATTATTGTTTTTATTAGTTATGTGACTTGGGCAACTCACTCTACTTCAATTTCCTTATCCTTAAAATGGGGTTATTAACCTACCTATTTAACAGAGTCATTGTGAGGATTAAATAAGATCATGTCTGTGTAATGATTAGAATGACTAGAACAGTACCTGATAATTACTCAGTTGTTTTCAGTTAAACCAGTATGGCTTCAACCACACTGGCAGGGATAATATTTCAGTTCTGCCCTTTACTAGTTATGTGACCTTAGGAAAGTTACTTAAACCTCTTTGTACCTTATTTTCCATATCTGTAACATGGATGCCTACCTTATAGATTTTTTGTGAAAAGTAAATGAGTTAATGCATGTTGAAGTGCTTAGAACAACCTGGCATATAGTAAGCTTATTACTGTAATTATTTTCAACATTATCACTGTTTTTGTTAGGACAGAGTTTATAAAAATGCAAAAAAAAAAAGTGCTATGAATGTACGTAGTTCTACATCATGGCCAAGTAGAGAAATAAAAATAGATAAGGTAAAATCACAAGACATGAGGGAAGAAAAAGAATGCAAATTGATAGGATTAGGCATGAGAGTAAGTACTATAGAAGTAGACAGTATAAAACATATACACACAGGGAGAGAGAACACATAACATAGGAAAGTTCCTGAAAGTTCTTCCTACTTCTAAAATTCATTTACTTGTTTTTACACACACACACACACACACACACACACACACACACACACACAATAAAACCCTAGCCACTTGCTCTGTGTGCTGCTATCTCCCATCACTTCATAGCATTTATTACACTGTATTCCGTTTGCTTGATTAATTGTCCATCTTCCCCTTCAGACTGCAGGCTCTTTGAAGGCAAGAAACATGTATGTCCTGTTCATTTTTGAAATCATTGTATCTTTCACATTGTAGGCACTCAGTAAGTATTTAAATTTCAAAAATAGGACTTTGCAATACTAACTTGGATTTTCCCATCATTTTTTCCCTAATATGTCCCATAAATATGCCTTGAACATGAAATATATGTGTGTATTTTATGATTATATAAAATCCCTTGACTCTGTGTAACCTATTTGCCTTTACTACATGTAACATTTTTGTTTATAAATTTTTTGTTTTAACTTGGAAATCTCAATAATTACTAAATACCTATGCTATTTAGCATAGTAATGCTTACCACATCTTTAGGAAAATGCAGTTGTCTTATTCACCACATTTATGTCATGTTAATTTTTCTATTATTTCTTTTCTTTTGGAGCCTATTGTTCCTTTTGTTTGTAAAGCAGCATAGTTGTTACTGCAACCAGTGGCTTTTTGCCATGCATTCTTAGTACTTCTTGGAACATTTGGTTTAGGAAGTAGGGTAATTAGTATATAAACATTGTGTAGCAGAACTATTCTAATTAGTGCCTTTTGGCCCGGGTCCAGTGATAAACAAAGTAAGATGCACGTCAGTATTTGTCCTAACAGTTTATAAAAATCCTGTTATGGCCCTATGGGACAGCATACACAAGATATATTAAATAATGTGGTTGTTGAGATCATGAGAAAGGGTTCCATCATGTCAATTTAATAGTCTTCACATAATAAATTAGCTGCCTAACTTTGAAGGCTTTCATTTGTCTTAATTATTCAGAAATCCTAAACTTAGCCATCCAAGTGTATCCCTAATAACTTTTCACATCTTTAGTGAAACGTTGCCCCTTTAATCTGTCCCTAAACCAATTTCTCTATGTTCCTACAGTCTGCTAGCAGGAGAAGAGCATTGATTTAGGTTAGACCATCAAAATGAAATAGATTTAAAAACCAGGTTCAGCGGCACAACATTTCTCAGTCACTTTATGGGACCGTCAGCAAATTTTCTTTGGTTCAGTTCACTGTTTCTTAAGTCACTTACTTCTGAAAAGCACTACTTCCTATTTTTGAAGTATACGTGCTCAGAAGACTTTTCCTATTGAGATGTCGTCCTGTCAGTCCACATTACTCAAGCTGCTATCCACATAGGGAAAGATAATTTTTTCTAGAGACTAAGAACAGAACTTTTTGCTAGCCAGCTTATTTTTTAGAGATACTCTGAGTTTAAAACTGGGGACAGAGTATGAGGTCTCAGTGCTGGTTCTTTTGAATCTCATTTATGCTCAGAATGTTGGTTGTCAAAAACCTTGTGATTAATTTCCTTGTATGAAACCACTGAAAACAGAAAGTAAATATGTATAAAAGTGGAAAGCTTAATAGTCAAATATTTGTCAAAGAAATGGAAATGATAATCAAAGCCCTCCCTAAATTCTACACACAAACACCTGAATAAACCGACACACCTCCCCCTGTTGAATAAGTTCTACAAGATACTTTTGCCAAGCTTTCAGGAGTTATAGTTTCTGTCTCGTGCAGATTTTTTTTTTTTTTTTTAAAGGGAGAGGGGTTGGGAGAATGCTGCCTGGCTAATTTTGTAAGACTTGTACAACCTTAATTCCAGAAGAATAGTAAAGAAAAGAAAATTATAGGTCCATCTCACAGTGACAAGTGTGGGAATTCTAAATGAAATATTTGCTGTCTAAATCCCAACAGCAGATTTTTTTAATACAGTATTTCTCTCTGGAGGGTGAGGATGTTTTAATATCAGAAATATCAATGAAATCTATTAATGGTGAACATACATAACAGACAAAAAACATCACATAATTATCTCAAAGAATGCTTAAAAAGTATTTGATTAACTCCAATTTATGACTGAAAGGAAATTTTACAAACTTGATAAAGGTTATATACTAAAACCTATAGCTATACACTAATATGTATAAAATGGATAACTAATAAGAACTTGCTGTATAAAAAAATAAATAAAATTCAAAAAAAAAGAATGGATATATGTATATGTACAACTGAATCACTTTGCTGTACACCTGAAACTAACACAACATTGTAAATCAACTATACTCCAATATAAAATAAAAATAAAATTTAAAAAAAGAAAAAAGAACCTATAGCAAACATCAAAACTTTAAACAAACTTTAGATAAAGCAAGACAAATATACCTGCTAAGACTGATATTCTTGATATAGATCTGACTAATTCAATAAGAAAAAAAATAAAGTGAAATAAAAATGGACAGAGGGAAAGGAGGAGGGAGGGGGGAAAGAGAAAAATATAACAGACAAAACAGCCCTTATTTAGAGATTATATGATGTCTACATAGGCAAAGTATTAGAACTAGCAAAAGCAAAGTATATACTTTCAAAAATCAATAGTTCTTTCACATTAGCAGTAACTACATTGCAAAATTCACAGTAGTTTAAAAAAATTATAATGCATTTAGACATTAACCTAAAAAATGCATAACAACTTTATAAATTTTAAAACTTTATTAAAGGATGTAAATTAAGACTTGAATAAATGAAGAGTTATAACATAGTCATTGGTGGGGCACATAACAGCATAAGATGTCAAGTCTTACCAAATGCAATTCCAATTAAAATTATAGTGGGATTTTTTTTGAGGACCTCAATAAAATGCCTATGATGAAGAACAAAACTCTCCAAATAGCTGTCTATTTGAAATATATCTGGAGGAAGATTACTTTTTTATTTTTTTAACCAGATTTTAATTCATATTAATAAAAGCAGTTTGAAACTGGCGCAGAAACAGATAATCAAGCTAATGAAACAGAGATGGGTACTCAAAAACAGACCCAAAGTGGGGAAGAGGTTTGTTGCTTAGTAGGTTCTTGGAAAAATGGTTTATTAGATGAAAAAAATAAAGTTGGGCCCCTACTTTACATCATATACTATATATGAACTGCAGAGAGAACAAAGACCAACCTAAAAGTAATAGGTAAAACTATAGCGCTAATAAAAGAAAATGTTAGAGAATATCTTTGTGACCTTGGTATGTGAGAGAACTTAAACCCTTTCCTAAAAGCACAGGCTATCAAGGATAAATTGGTAGCTTTACAATGTCAAAACTAAGCATTTGTGTTCAGTGAATTATAGGGTAAAACAAAACTAACATTGAAGTGACAGGTTGGAAGAAGATATCTGCAACGTCAAAGACTGAAAAGGAATAAATATGTGGAGTACATGAGAAATGCTTGCAAATTCAAGAATAAGAAGAGGGAACATATATTGCGTTGGCTGAAAAGTTTGTTTGGGGTTTTCCATAACATTGAACTTTTTGGCCAACCCAATATATACATACAAAGATTATTACTAGGCAATTCATAGAAGGAGGTTCCTGAACAACTAAGTGTTTGAAGAGAGATGTTTAACCTTATAAGTAATTAGAGAAATGCTAATTAATATAACAGTAACATACCACTTCACTCCCATCTGAGTGAGAAGAGATTTTTGAAAAATCAGTAGGTAAATCAAATCAAATCAAAATGTAGGTGAAAATTTGGGGTAGTGGGGACACTTAATAACTAATCGTGGGAATCTAGACTGCTGTAACCAGTCTGAAGAGAAATCTCTTAACAATCCTTAGTAAAAGTATACATATAATTTTTCACCCAGTAGTCCCATTTTTTTTAATATAACATCTTTATTGGAGTATAATTGCTTTACAATGTTGTGTTAGTTTCTGCTGTATAACAAAGTGAATCAGGTATACGTATACATATATCCCCATATCTCTTCCCTCTTGCATCTCCCTCCCACCCTCCCTATCCCACCCCTCTAGGTGGTCACAAAGCACCGAGCTGATAGTAGTCCCATTTTTGTGTACCTATTCCAGTACAACACAGCTCAGGTCTATAACGGGGTATATTGCAGACATTGTTTATCACAGAATTGTTTCTGGTGGTTTAGAGTTGAGGACAACTTAAGGGTCTATCACTAGGGGAACGGTTAAGTAAATATGATGGATGCATCCTGTAGAACACTGTAGCAGTCAGAAAGAGTAAAATAACTGTACTGGCAATGCCCTCCAGCCCAAGACCGCCAGGAACAAACCCCTGTAGTAGAAACAAAATGGATTTATTATTCATCATAGGGAGTGGGTAACACACACTAGAACCGTGAGGCTTCTCAGCAAGAGAATGTTTGGAAGGATTTACAAGATTCGAGCTTGTGTTAGATGATTTGAGAGAGGGTTAAAGTGGGACTTTGCTTTGGCTTGGACACTGTCAGGAAGTAGAAGCAATTCTATGATTGGTTATCTTAATTAAATCTTATCCATAGGAAAGGAAGACTAGAATGAGGCAAAGCTATAATTGACAAGGAAGCTGTGGTCACTCTTACTAGCCAGGATAGGGAATGTGTGGTTGTTTGTGTGGCTTGGACAACATTCATGTGTCTGTGTTCAGACATGATTATGCAGTTGGTCTTGTGTTTGTCTTGATCCATTATGGTCACAGAGTGGCCTTGTGTGATGTCGATGTTCTGTGAAATTGTTTATGTTCAACAGGGTTAGGCTCGTAATAACACGAAGGCCTTGCTGATAATACGAAACCCTGACGTGCTTTTCTCTTTCACAGTACAGCAGCAACTTGAGGAGAACTTAAAACATGATATAGATTGTTAAAAAGGGCTTACAACAAGATCGATAGCATTAAACACATAAGTAAAACAAGAGTATGTATTATTCAAGGATGAAAACACACACACACACACACACACACACACACACACACACACAAGCTTCTATACCAAATGCATAGGTTCTCATCTTTAGTGAGGGTAGAGGGAAAGGGCCAGTAGCCAATACTGGGAGTGAACAATATTGGGGGGTGAAAGGAAATTATTAAATAACAGAGGAGTCTCCTGAGGACCATTGTGATAATATGCTATGGATTGAGGGTTAGAATAATTCAGTTCTCAACAGCTGAGATCTAAAGGGCAGTGTATACATCAGCAGAAACATGTTAAGGGAAAGAGCAGGAGCCTGTGGCCCAGCTTCGTATTTGCATTTACTGCCCTTGCCTTGTGGGAGGTGAGGGAGGCCTTCTTTAAGCTTTTCCTAAATCTCTTTCATTTCCCCCAGCCGGAATGAGCTATTGTAATGATAGCATGTTGATGCTTGTTGAAATAAAACATGCCCACTAGTGTAAAATGAGAGCATTAATATTTCATGTGAGAACTTGATTTAACTTTAAACATATCCAAAAGCTTTGAAAGTAAAAACAACAACAAAACAAAAACAATGAAACACCCAACTCATATTAGCTGCAGAGAAAGCTACTTGATTACCTTGGTAAATAAAAGGTAAAAGAAAGGTAAAGGTAGAAGATTTTAAAACAATCTTTTACATAGGTAAAAGATTTCTTCGTAAACCTTAAAATTAGTGCCTGTAATCATGTTATTATGTCATAATTTACTTTCTAACTATAGAAAAGAGCTTGTACTTTTAAGAAACAAAGACTTCCTATCCCCACGCCTGGCATCTTATCAGTGATTCTTTAAAAGTAAATGTCCTAGCGTCTCGAGTGAATTGACTTCAATTTCTATAATACATATTTAGAGGCAGTATTAATAGGTATTAAGATAATAGATTCTTTAACTTAGGAAAGAAAAACTTAATTTTTATTTTGACACTTTTCTGCTCAACTCTTACGTGAACGTGTAGGTCTCTGTCTCCTGGGGTCCTCATTATGCTTTTCTTTGCCCTTTCCAGTGTTTCCATCACATTGGGGCCCCTGGCTTCACAGGCGTTAGCAAGATAAGGCTAATGCACCTATGAAGGGCAATCTGCCTCTCTGTTATGTCTTACTGTTAGTTCTTATTCTTCATTGACTATGTTTTGGAAAAGATATCTTGGTGTTTTTTGAAACATTCTTTATTTACATCACTTTCTGGACAGGCAGGGGGAAAAGTATCCTGTGATAGTTCTTATGTCATCAAATCTTGTTTTGTAATCTCTGTAATTACTTGAACCTTCATTAACGTTGTAGGAACAAATATAGAACTTTTTTATAAGCATTCAAAACCCTGAAATTAGTTTTTAAGGATAATTACCTCTATAAATCCTACCTCTATACCATGGCAGATCCTCTATAAATCCTCTATAATCTATAAATTATAAATCCATGGCAGATCCCTAGATCTCTTTTATGTCCACTGATAAATATAATGAATTTTGATTTAAGAAGCAAACATACCTACATTCACATTCTTGAACAATACCCCAGTTGAATTACTCTGGAATTTTGCTTATGAAAGTACAATATAAGCTATTAAATCCCTGTATTGTATAAAACCACCGTTTTCTTTTCTTTTTTTTTTAAAGAATTGGTCTGTAGCAAACTAAACTTTTTAAAATTAATTAATTAATCAATTAATTTTTATTTTGGCTGCACTGGGTCTTCGTTGCAGCACACGGGCTTCTCTAGTTGCAGTGCGCAGGCTTAGTTGTGGTATGTGGGACCTTAGTTCCCCAACCAGCGATCGAACCCGTGCCCCCTGATTTGGGAGCACGGAGTCTTAACCACTGGACCACCAGGGAAGTCCCTAGACCATGTTTTCTGGAGAGAGGTGACATTGTTTCTATAGAACTTATTCAGACTTCTGCGTTTGATCTCTTGAAATGTCTGTGTTTCATCTCTAAAAATATTTAGCAAACTCCACATTTGTTTTATGTAGATAGGATTATGAAGGAACTGTGTCCTCAAAAACTGTACATAAATTGTCCAAATTCACATTTTGCTGTAAAACAGTATTAAGAATGATAGCTCACAGTCTCTTTTAAACCCATAATGTGGCCAACATACTATGTTTGCAATAAAGAATACTAGAAAAATAATACTACTATAAGCATACAGAATAGTCTTTAATTCTACATGCCCCGTACTTCTGTTAGTACCTGCAGATAGGCTTCCCACAGGTGCCTTGGTCCATTCCAGATTCTGAAACTCATTTACACTAAAATGAGTGAAAAATGCTTGATCTGCCTTTGATCTTATGAAATAGAGGGAGCTAATGGACAGTAGTACAATATTATTCCCCTCCTTCCCCCCAACCAGTTTTCCTTTCTAGACATATTTATGTTTTCTATATCCCCTACACTCTTGGGCCCAAGACTATAAAACATAGTAAGAAGCCGAAAAGAATACCTTTAGAGGAACTTTTTTCAAGTTAGTGTACCTAAGCGGACTAGGACCTTAAGCAGTTTTTCCTACAGATGCTAGCAATCTGGAAGGAGTAAAATGAGAGCAGACAGGTTGCTTCCTCACCTAAATAACTGAATGTGTTTTTTTGCAAACTCATCAAGTTGTCAATTCACACACACTTTAAGTAAGACTGTACTTAGTATCTCCATATCAGGAATGGAACTTGACACAAGTTTCCATATATGCACCCACACATAATAAATGTCAGCCTCTTGGCAACTGCTATAAGAATTAGTGCTTGTAGCATTGGACATTCTGTTAAAATCATTAATTTGAAATAGTGTTCTTTACAGGGGAATTTTATCAGAAAGGATATAAAGTGTTTTAAGCATGTGATTCCAAAGGAAAGGGAAAGCTAATACAGAACTTAGTAGCATCACATTGATTTAGCTATTTTACAGGTACAGTTTGGAGCTAAAGTGATTTTTAGCCTCTTTAGTGATTTAAGTCTAACCACTGTGGTGGTGGGAGACAGATTTCATATTTACAGAGGTTCATATGTGGTACATTTGGCTTTAAAAGTAATTGTGGTTGGCACTGTAGTAGGAAGCCATCTAGGGCACTGCTGACTTCTAATACACGGTGTTTCTGGTAGGCATGGGCCAGAGTTTGATTTGTTTTTTGAGGAGAAGATTATATATCTATTTAGGCAAGGTCAATTCTTATTTTTGGCATTCATACTAGAATTCTCTATTCTGGTTCTTATGTTTTTGCACATTATAGACAAGTAGTAAATCCCAAACAGAGAAATTCCTGAGATTACAGGTGTTTAAAACCTGAAATCAGTTTACCTTAAAACATTCCAATGTTTTGAAGGAGAAAAAGGATATTGTTTTAATTCCCCCTTTGCAAAGAAGTTTTGACTACCTTTTTGAAATGTGTTTTATTACCTGATATACCAGGGGTGTTTGGTTGGTATTCTTTTTGTTCTTAAGCCTCAGTATTTCTGTTTTCCTTTAAAACGAGGGTCAGCAAACTTTTTCTGCAAAGGCCCAGAGAGTAAATATTTTAAGCTATGTAGGCTACATATGGTGTCTGTTGCATCTCCCCCAACTCCACCGTCCTCTTCCCCTTCTCTCTCCTCATCCTCTGTTTTTTCCACCCTTCTAAAAATGTAGAAACATTCTAACCTTGAGTAGCCTACAAAAACTGATTTGACCCCCTGGCTGTTTTAAGTGAGCCCTTAATTCTAGACTCAGTTCTGCCCCAAACTCACTTGTGCTTATAGGCAGTTGGTATGATTGGCTTCTCTCACCCGTTTATGAAAATAACTTAATAGTCTCTTCCAGCTTGCAGACTCTGTGAAATACCTATACACTTGCTTTTGTTTTGTCATTTTAGATATACAGTTTAATTATCGCAGAAAAAGTTTGATTGTGCTTCAGTTAAATTCCATAATGCCTAGATTAGAATTATCTAGAGCCAAGTCATCTGGCATATGAACTCAGTGTCAGAAAGCCTGAATTTGAGTCCTTCCGCCCCCCACACCCGCACCCCGCGCCAATTGTTAGACTCTTATGGTCTCAAGCAAGCCACCAAACCACTCTGACTTTCAATTTCCCTTCATCAAATTGAGGAAATAACACCAATTCTTCCTACCTCTTAAAATTGCTTACTTTTCTAATTGAAATGTAGATACTGAAAATGCTTTGTAAACTACAAAACATAAAATCGTCATTATACATCATTCTTTTAAGCTATGTGCTTTTATAACTGAATTTCCCTTTATAAATTTTATTATAGAAAAAAAAAATATATATATATATATAAATTTTTTTTTTGCTTAAAACTACTAGCTTAAATAACATTAGCCAATAGGGGCAATAAATTCTTCTTAGTTTAACATCTGGAAGATAGTAGGTGACCAATGACTAGTTAGTCAAGGCAGCAGTAGCTTTTTCCAACCAGAACTTATACCTAGATTTTGAATACACTGTTTCTTTTCCAATGGTATCAAGTGCTCTCTAGAGTATGGATAACTCAGTTCTTAATATAGTGCCTTGCACATAGTAGCCACTCAAATATTTGCTGACTTTCTCTAGGACCTTAGTCCACAAAGACATCAGATGTTCCTATTTCCCTTTCAGCTGTAAATAATTACATTTTTATACTTAGAATATAAAACTGTTGGCTTTCCTTCTTTCACAGTTGTTGTTAAAGAAATTCTCCACTGATGTTTGCTCCATTCCCTCTATTCCTTTTCTTTTTTTCCTTCTTCCGTGACATGGAGAATGGAAGTCTCCATTCCCTGAGACTGGACAGGTTTTGTCCAATTAAAAGGTAGTTAATTCCCAGTTGACTTTTTTTCTTAACCCCCTCCCATCAATTATGTCCATCAAAAGCCTCTTTAAACCAATTTTCATGTAATAAAAGCTATGCCTTGGTTAACGGAAGTTGCTCTGGGTAGGGGCAGGTAGGAAGGAAACTCCCTAGAAATCTGAGATGAATTTCTCAGGTTTATTTGGTTTTGTGTTATATACAACCTAAAGTACTGCACAAAATACCCTAGTGCAGCACTCCCCAAATCCGGCTGTACATCAGAATCAGCAGAGGAACTTTGAAAAACCAAGGATTTCCAGGCCCTGTCGCAGACTTACTGAATTAGAGTCTTCGAGAGGGTCATGCCTAGGAATCCATATTTTTAAAAAGATCCAGCCAGGTTTGAAAACCAGTGGAGTAGTTACTGCTGTGGTCTGTAGGGTAAGACAGATGTGAGTTTAAATTCTGGCTATGTGATTTACTTCCTATATGAATTTGAGCAAATCATTTAACCTCTCTCCAAAAAAGTAAACATAATAATAAAATTATATTGCATAGATGTTTTCAAGGATTACATGAGATAATTTAGCATTTATGTGCTTGGCATGGAACACTCAGTAAATCGTTTATCATTGTATATGACTGTATTATTATTTTTCTGACAAATACTGTATTCCTTAGGAAAAAAGTTTAAACTGAATTTAAATTTTGAATATAATCTTATTTAAATAGGATTTGAATTAGAAATTTATTTCATGACAGTCCCAATTTAAATTAGTTATGCCACATGTGACTTTTCAGCATCTCATTAATAGAAATATATATTCACTCTGTAGTTTTCTTAGGAAAACTTGGTACTTCTTACAGCAGTAGTATGTACATGTTGCTAATAGGCCAAGGGGACAGTCATGTCTATTTGGTAGAAACTATTTAGAATTAAACTAAATGCAGTAAAAGAAAAATTGAAAAGAAGGGATACAAAAGTATTCTGTGTTCACTGCTTGATTTCCATTAGGCCCAACCTGATTTTTTTTTTTTTTTTTTTTTAAGACTAAAGCCGCAATTGAGTCTGGGGTGCTAGTGGATACAAGAATATGATATATGCATGGTAATTGTAGCAAATGTTTAGTGTTCTTTAAAAATATGATTTCAAATACTATACCAGAAAGAAAGAAATGATATCAGCCTTTTATATGTGCTAAAATAAGTATCTATATAGGCTGCTATGGTTTTTAACATCCTAAATATTATGAGATCCTTTAAAAATACTTATCCTTCATGTTTGTTTATATGTAAGAAAATAAGTCTTATCATGAAACGTAAGAGTGCTTCATGCTCCACTCATCATATCATGCTAAGTATTGTCTTACTATTTTAAAAAATTATTTGCCCAGTAGTTTGGACGTGTTCTATGAAACACTGAACTGCTATCACAGTTATGTATTACTGGGACTATCCCTTTCAGTAAGGTCTAGGGTAGCCATTTCTAAAGTGAAAATGAGCAGTGAAAAATCATCATTAAAAATAGCCAATTATGTTGGTTCTTTGGTTACAATGAAATTCCCAGGGGTAGCCGTATAAATTATAGCCTTGTACTGGTAAGTTGAATTTGGCCAAGTCATAGCTCTAGTTTGTAGCAGAGTCAATCTTAAAACTCAGGTCTCCTAACTCCCCTCGGAAACTAGCCCTTTATTCAGTAGATAAGCCTAGACTAAGCCAATTTGGTCCTCACCCCCTTCCCAACATCCCCAAGATGGATTGTTAGAGAGTATTTACTGAGACCAAATGTCTGAAGAATTAGAGTAATATTAAGAGTAATAGTTAACCTTTATTCAGGTACCGAATTGGTGCTTTACCTGCTTTCATTTAATTTTTATTCTATCACCCTATGAGATATATATTGTTATGTCCATTATAGAGTTTACTATCTACCTTGTATTCATAATTTCATATCAAAACCAGCCATAATATTAACTATTATTAGAATAGCTACTGTAGGACCTTATTTCTGACACTGTCCTTTACTTTCTCTTTTCATATTATTTTATATATTTATGAGAGTATGGGTGTGAATATTCACATTTTGAACATGTAGCACCTGACACCAAACAGGTTGAAATAACTTATTGAAATTCACAAAAACTGAGGTTTGAACTCAGATCTGATTCCAAATTTCATTCTTGTTCCACAACTTTATTTTACTTCTTCAACACTATATTCACAACTCTTATTAAAGTAAGATTGGTTTTATTTGGGAAACAGGGAGGGCATATCAGAGCAAAAATCTTTTTTCTTAAACCAGGTGTTCTTACCATATGTATGCTTTAATTTTCTAAGATAAAAACGTTTTCCTGTTCCATTGTTATCAAACTGTAGAAAATCAGTTTAGTGCCACAATATACAAGGACTTTAAAAGTTACTTAGAGGGTAGAAGTGTTGTGGCCTCTCTGTGAATTGTCAGAGATCTTCTCCAGGTATGTTTCATGGGCACTTTCGTTAGGTGAACTCGGAACATAGATATTTGTGGAAAGTATCATAGTGTCATGCATGTTATTATTTTCTTTTGGAAGCTAGACAAACTTGCAAGAGTATATCATTCAAAATGCTAAACTTTGGATCTTCTGTAGCTAGTCTGATTAAACATTCAAAGTTACAAATTTGTGATGAGTATAATGCCAAAATTTGCGTAGGTTTTAGTAATTAATAGCACAGTTGTCTAGGAATCCTGGTATAAGGATTATTTTGGAGACAGATCATTCATCCATTTCTATTTTAGTTTACAGCTGACAGTAGTATGATTGATACTGGTACTGTATTGATTCATCTTGATGGATATTGTGACTCCAGAATAATTAACATAAGGGATGATTTTAACATAAGCAATGGAGAAGTTGAATAAAAATTATTAAAAATGGAAGGTTTACTTCTCCAAGATAGTGGCTTTTCAGTTTTTCTTTATTGTGTTCTACCTTAAGTAGCTTTTAGAGTTTAGTAAATAGCTATAACCTATTCCAATAGAGTTGGTAGACCTGTCAAAACTGGGTGCCTTCTTTTTCTTTTTATTGGTGTATAGTTGCTTTACAATGTTATGTTAGTTTCTGCTGTACAGTGAAGTGAATCAGCTATATGTATACATATATCCCCTCCTTCTTGGACCTCGCCCCCCCATCCCACCCATTTAGGTCACCAAAGAGCACCCTGTGCTCTTTGTGCTATACATCAGATTCCCACTAGCTATCTCTTTTACACATGGTAGTGTATTTATGTCAAACCTAATCTCCCAGTTCATCCCACCCTGCCCTTGCCCCTCTGTGTTCACATATCCATTCTGTATGTCTACGTCTCTATTCTGGCCCAGCAAATAAGTTCATCTGTACCATTTTTCTGGATTCCACATATATGCATTAATATACAATATTTGTTTTTCTCTTTCTGACTTAACTTCACTCTGTATGACAGACTCTAGGTCCAACCACATTTCTACAAATGACCAAATTTCATTTCTTTTTGTGGCTGAGTAATAATCCATTATATATATGTACCACATATTCTTTATCCATTCATCTGTCGATGGGCATCTAGGTTGCTACCATGACCTGGCTGTTGTAAATAGTGCTTCAGTGAACATTGGGATGCATGTGTCTTTTTGAATTCTGGTTTTCTCTAGGTATATGCCTGGTAGTGGGATTGCTGGGTCATATGGTAGTACTATTTTTAGTTTTTTGAGGAACTCCATACTGTTCTCCATAGTGGGTGTACCAATTTACATTCCCACCAACAGTGTAGGAGGGTTCCCTTTTCTCCGTACCCTCTCCAGCATTTACTGTTTGTAGATTTTTTGATGATGGTCATTCTGACTGGTGTGAGGTGATACCTCACTGTACTTTTGATTTGCATTTCTCTAATGATTAGTGATGTTGAGCATCCTTTCCTGTGTTTATTGGCAATCTGTATATCTTCTTTGGAGAAATGTCTATTTAGGTCTTCTGCCCATTTTTTGATTGGGTTGTCTGTTTTATTGATATTGAGCTGCATGAGCTGTTTGTATATTTTGGAGATTAATCCTCTCTTCGTTGCTTCATTTGCAAATATTTTCTCCCATTCTGTGGGTTGTCTTTTCATCTTGTTCATGGTTTCCTTTGCTGTGCAAAAGCTTTTAAGTTTAATTAGGTACCATTTGCTTATTTTTGTTTTTATTTTCATTACTCTAGGAGGTAGGTCATAAAAGATCTTGCTGTGTTTTTCCTATGTTTTCCTCTAAGAGTTTTATAGTGTCCGGTCTTACATTTAGGTCTTTAATCCATTTTGAGTTTATTTTTGTGTATGGTGTTAGGTAGTGTTCTAATTTCATACTTTTATGTGTAGTTGTCCAGTTTTCCCAGCATCACTTATTGAAGAGGCTGTATGTTCTACATTATATATTCTTGTCTCCTTTGTCATAGATTAGGTGACCATCGATGGGTGGATTTATGTCTGGGCTTTCTATCCTGTACCATTGATCTATATTTCTGTTTTTGTGCCAGTACCATATTGTCTTGATTACTGTAGCTTTGTAGTGTAGTCTGAAGTTGGGGAGCCTGATTCCTCCAGCTCCGTTTTTCTTTCTCAAGATTGTTTTGGTTATTTGGGGTCTTTTGTGTTTCCATGCAAATTGTAAAACTTTTTGTTCTATTCTGTGAAAAGTGCCAGTGGTAATTTGATAGGGATTGCATCGAACCTGTTGATTGCTTTGGGTAGTATTGTCATTTTCACAATATTGATTCTTCTGATCCAGGAGCATAGTATAATCTCTCCATCTGTTTGTGTCATCTTTGATTTCTTTCATCAGTGTTTTATAGTTTTTTAAATTAATTAATTAATTATTTATTTTTGGTTGCATTGGGTCTTCATTGCTGTGCGCAGGCTTTCTCTAGTTGCAGTGAGCGGGGGCTACTCTGCATTTACTATAGATGTCTGCTACCTCTTTCCTCAGTGTGTGCTGACCATTATCCCCTTGATAGATGTGGCTGATGTGGTGACCAGAGCCTGCACTGGCTATTGAGCAGGGCCTCCCCTTTGCTCTGTGGTTGTCACTGCCCTGTCAGAGGTGGGGTCTACTCTGTAGTTGTTGGAGTTGAGGCCCCCAGATCTGTTTCTGAGCTGTGTTTCTGATCTGTGGTGCAAGGTAGGTGGGATTGGAGCACTCCCACTGGGAGAGAAGCAACTGACTATTGCTCCTCTGGAGTTGTTGCCCTGTGGGCATGCTCTGTTATGTCACCTTTCACCTGTTATGTGAGCTCTCAGATTACACTGTTGTTGGCACTGCTCTCGGCCCCACCGGAACCAGGGGTATGCCAATAGTTAGCCCTGGTGTCTCTCAGTTGTTTTTGTTTTTAATTAATTAATTTATTTATTTTTGGCTGCGTTGGGTCTTCGTGGCTGCACGTGGGCTTTCTCTAGTTGCGGCAAGTGACAGCTGCTCTTCATTGTGGTGTGCGGGCTTCTCATTGCAGTGGCTTCTCTTGTTGCAGAGCACGGGCTCTAGGTGCGTGGGCTTCAGTAGTTGCGGCACGGGGGCTCAATAGTTGTGGCTCGCAGGCTCCAGAGTGCAGGCTCAGTAGTTGTGGCACACAGGCTTAGTTGCTCCGCAACATGTGAGATCTTCCTGGACCAGGGCTGAAACCCGTGTCCCCTGCATTGGCAGGTGGATTCTTAACCACTGTGCCACCAGGGAAGCCCCTGTTGTTTTCTGAGTACAGGTCTTTTGCCTCCTTAGGTAGGTTTATTCCTAGGTATTTTATTCTTTTTGTTGCAATGGTAAATGGGATTGTTTCCTTAATTTCTCTTTCTGATCTTTCGTTGTTAGTGTATAGGAATGCAAGAGATTTCTGTGCCTTAATTTTGTATCCTGCAACCTTACCAAATTCATTGATTAGTTCTAGTAGTTTTCTGGTGGCATCTTTAGGATTTTCTATATATAGTATCATGTCATGTGCAAACAGTGACAGTTTTACTTCTTTTCCTATTTGTATTCCTTTTATTCTTTTTCTTCTCTGATTGCCGGAGCTAGGACAATACTATGTTGAATAATAGTGGTGAGAGTGGACATCCTTGTCTTGTTCCTGATCATAGAGGAAATGCTTTCAGTTTTTCACCATTGAGAATGATGTTTGCTGTGGGTTTGTTGTATATGGCCTTTATTATGTTGAGGTAGGTTCCCTCCGTGCCCACTTTCTGGAGAGTTTTTATCATAAATGGGTGTTGAATTTTGTCAAAAGCTTTTTCTGCATCTGTTGAGATGATCATAGATTTTTATTCTTTTATTTGTTAATATGGTGTATCACATTGATTGATTTGCATATATTAAAGAATCCTTGCATCCCTGGGATAAATCCCACTTGATCATGGTGTATGATCTTTTTAATGTGTTGTTGGATTCTGTTTGCTAGTATTTTGTTGAGGATTTTTGCATCTATATTCATCACTGATATTGGTCTGCAGTTTTCTTTTTTTTGTGATATCTTTGTTTGGTTTTGGTATCAGGGTGATGGTGGCCTCATAGAACAAGTTTGGGAGTGTTTCTCCCTCTGCAATTTTTTGGAAGAGTTTGAGAAAGATAGGTGTTAGCTGTTCTCTAAATGTTTGATAGAATTTGCCTGTGAAGCCATCTGGTCCTGGACTTTTGTTTGTTGGAAGATTTTTAATTACAGTTTCAATTTCATTACTTGTGATTGGTCTGTTTACATTTTCTGATTCTTCCTGGTTCAGTCTTGGAAAGTTGTACCTTTCCAAGAATTTGTCCATTTCTTCCAGGTTGTCCATTGTATTGGCATATAGTTGCTTGCAGTAATCTCATGATCCTTTGTATTTCTGCAGTGTCAGTTGTTACTTCTCCTTTTTCATTTCTAATTTTATTGATTTGAGTCCTGTCCCTTCTCTTGATGAGTCTGGCTAAAGGTTTATCAATTGTGTTTATCTTCTCAACCAACTTTTCATTTCATTGACCTTTGCTATTGTTTTCTTCGTTTCTATTTCATTTATTTCTTCTATGATCTTTATGATTTCTTTCCTTCTACTAACTTTGGGTTTTCTTTGTTCTTTTTCTAGTTGCGTTAAGTGTAAGGTTAGATTTTTTATTTGAGTTTTTTCTTGTTTCTTGAGGTGAGATTGAATTGCTATAAACTTCCCTCTTAGAAGGGAAGTTTTTTTGCTGTGTCCCATAGGTTTTGAGTCATCGTGTTTTCGTTGTCATTTGTTTCTAGGTATTTTGCTGCATCCCATAGGTTTTGGGGTCATCGTGTTTTCATTGTCATTTGTTTCTAGGTATTTTTTAATTTCCTCTTTGATTTCTTCAGTGATCTCTTGCTTATTTAGCAGCACACTGTTTGGCCACCATGTGTTCGTGTTTTGTACAGTTTTTTTCCTGTAATTGGTTTGTAATCTCATAACGTTGTGGTCAGAAAAGAGGCTTGATACATGTATATTTCAATTTTCTTAAATATTCTGAGGCTTGATTTGTGACCCAAGATGTGATGTATCCTGGAGAATATTCCTTGTGCACTGGAGAAGAAAGTGTATTCTTCTGCTTTCGGGTGAAATGTCCTATAAATATCAATTAAATCTATCTGGTCTGTTGTGCCATGGAAAGCTTATGCTTCCTTATTTATTTTCTGTCTGGATGAGGTTTTCAGCTGATTTTTCAGCAGAAACTCTGCAGGCCAGAAGGGAGTGGCAGGATATATTTAAAGTGATGAAAGGGAAAAACCTACAACCAAGATTATACTACCCAGCAAGGATCTCATTCAGATTTGATGGAGAAATCAAAAGCTTTACAGGCAAGCAAAAGCTAAGAGAATTCAGCACCACCAAACCAGCTTTACAACAAATACTAAAGGAACTTCTCTTGGTGAGAAACACAAGAAAAGAAAAAGACACAAATCAGTTAAGGAAATGGTAATAGGAACATACATATCAATAATCACCTTGAATATAGATGGATTAAATGCTCCAACCAAAAGACACAGACTGGCTGAATAGATATGAAAACAAGACCCCTATATATGTTGTCTGTAAGAGACCTACTTCAGACTAGGGACAATACAGACTGAAAGTGAGGGGATGGAAAAAGATATTCCATGCAAATGGAAATCACAAGAAAGGTGGAGTAGCAATACTTGTATCAGATAAAATAGACTTTAAAATAAAGACTGTTACAAAAGATAAGGAACGACACTACATACTGAACAAGGGATCAATCCAAGAAGAAAACATAACAATTATAAATATTTATGCACCCAGCATAGGAGCACCTCAATACATAAGGCAAATACTAACAGCCATAAAAGGGGAAATCGACAGTAACACAATAATAGTGGAGGACTTTAACCCTCACTTATACCATTGGATGCCTTCTTTTCTTAAAAAGTAATGTGCTCTTCTGATTTGTAAGCTCAGTTTTCTAGTCTTATAACCTTGTGAAAGATAGAACATTTTTAGTTTGAACTCTAGTTGAAGTGTCTAATTGAACGCTTTCAATCATGGGTTGTAGCTTTCCTAAAGGTTTCATTCTTGAGAAGTATTGGCCCAGAGTATCATAAAGGAAAATAATGAAAACTGTATTCATGAACATACATGCTGTTGGGGATGTGAGGTGTAAAGCATGTGGGGATGTTCCTAAGAAGTTACCTTAATTGTAAGGAGAGCACCGTATGCTATTCTTCGGCCATTCAGAGAATGAGAGTACAGGTATGGGCAGTGGGGAGGGTGAAATATGTACCTGCAGAGCTCTTATGAATGGAACTGAAAGGCACGTCTGGCATGTGAAAGGAGTGTAGGGCAGACTGAGCTACCTAAAAGACTGTTGTCATTGCAGTGGCTCCTAGACACTGCTTTTTGAGGAAAGAAAGGAAAGAGGAAGTGTGTACATACTAAGGGAAAGACTCAGGAAAAGAAACATCCTTGATTTTCTAAGTGCCTCTTCTGTTTTCATTGCTTTGTAAATAAGATGGAGGACAAATACAGTTATTCAAAAATATAAATGACCACAAAAGAGAGAAGTCATGGTTCAGTATACTTTGGTTTTTACTGCTGTTTTTTATGGTGTGCATTTGTGTTTACAATGCTCTCTGAAACAAACCTCCCATAGTCACTTTTTTTGTAACTTCTTTACCACTCATCATCTCACTTTTATGAAGTTGTTTGCATTAATTTGCATCTGTAGTCATTCCCTAAGTTCATTCTGGAATGGCTGAAACCACTTATAAAGAAGAAGATATTGAGGGTATCTAATGGCCCAGTGTGTTACTTACGATTGCTGAATTTTGCTTTTGACCAGGAATGTTTTTTTTGTTTTTATTTTTTAATGTTTATTTATTTATTTGGCTGCATTGGATCTTTGTTGCGGCATGGGGGATCTTCCACTGAGGCGCATGGGATCTTTCGTTGCAGCACGTGGGCTTATCTCTAGTTGTGGGGCAGGCTTCTCGCTAGTTGTGGCACGCAGGCTCAGTAGTTGTGGTGCATGGGCCGTAGAGTGCGTGAGCTGAGTTGCTCCATGGCATGTGGTATCTTATTCCCCTGACCAGGGGTCGAACCCAAGACCCCTGCATTGGAAGGTGAATTTTCAACCACTGGACCACCAGGGAAGTCCCCTGATCCGGACTGTATTAACGTTTTCATTAAAAAATACATCATTTTCTCTTTGTAATTATAATATGTATGGAGACAATAGAGTCTTTATTAAGAATAGTAATAAATATTATTTTGAATATTTCTCTTTGAAGCTTAAAAAATTCTGGCATCAAAGTTACATTTAGTGCTGATTATACACAATAATTGTATTATTTTTATCAATTGTATCTCAACTAAAGTGGTCCTCTGCAATTCTATGCCCTAGGGAGAAAAAGACTGAACTCTGTTCTTTAAATCTATACTTCTAGATTTTAAGAAAAAAGAAAGGAAATAAAATTTCTTTTATTTTTATTTCCTATTATTAAATATATAGAGCACAGTATTATATAGTCCATGTAATAAATTTAATAATCTGTATTTAGTGGGGATTTGTATATTTTAATATCTTTTCCTTAATAGAATAGATACATTCCTAAAAAGTTTGCTCTACAACTTTCTATTTATTATAGTGATTTTTTTCCCGATGATTTCCATAATATTAAAATTGTAAACCATTTTTCTAGTTCTGACATCTAACTATCATAAAATCATATTTGTTTTTAAACATCTATATCCTTAAAATAAAAGCAATAGTTCTCCCATAAAATATTAACAACCTTGAAATATTAACAACATTTCTGCAACGTACTCAAAATAAGAAACCTTGGCAGAAGGATTGTCATTCTCATTTTTCTTCACAAACTGTTTTCCCATCATAAACAATCGCATGAGCTTTAGTGATTAGGTGGCACTGTTTGCTAGTGTGGAACTGCACTACCAGTTCAAATGTTATCTCCACATTAACAGTATGTTTTTTCTCTTAGCCTTTTTCCTTCTTTAAAATTTATTATCTTTTCCAAAAGTCTTGATTTAGATCACTTCTATTTTGACATGCTGATCATAAATAATTCTGTTTTAATAGTGTATCTATTGTATATTGAATCATAACAGCATCATTTTATAGGTAGGCATCCTCATAGTCATAGATGTTGTATTGGGCCCCTGAATTCTGTAGTCAGCTAGTTCTTGTTCTGTAATGTTGAGACAATTGACAGACTTCTAAAATTTGCAGGTTTAACAAGTGAATTTATATTCATTGTTCCTAAAGGTATGTCCTTCTTACAGAATTAAGTATATGAGATAATACCTATGAAACACTGAAGAGCTAAACATATTTGGTAGTTATGGCTATCACTACTCTGTGTCAGCCTTCTTCCCTGGGTCACATTTTCCCTTTTCTCCAAGGACTTCTTTGGGTTTTTTTATCTTCAGCTTCAAAAAGCATTATGTTGGTTTAGGTTAACTCAGCAACCAAGCAGAGGTGGATGGTGAGCGGTTATAGAAACGTTAAGAAATGATGGGACTATTGTACAAACGCTTCTCCAGTCCCTTTTTATGTGAAAAAAAATGTATTTGTCTTTGTAGTGCTCTCATTGTGACCCGCTTAATAATATATGAAAAAGAAGCATCATTTAGATGATAGAAATAAAACATGCAGAGGCAGGGAGTGGAAATTGCTTATCATTCCCCAACTTTTCTTTAAGCACCATCCTGTGTCAAACCAGATTAATGTAAAGTAGCAGAAAAATGATATTAAATATGAATATACCCAGATTTTGCTGGCCAGGCTTATTTGTTGACTTCTTGATATAATTCCTGAATTTCAGAATCCAGACCTCAGCATGTACTTTAGATGAATATTTTTTTAATTTGAAATACAGAGAATATTAATAAGTACTTGGTTACTGGATGTTAAAATTCTGAGCTCCCAACTACATCTCTGTATAACAGATTCTCTCCATTTTACCAATTCACCATGTAGGGAGGGGTCTTGAGACCTTCAGGAGAGACTTGATAGCAGTTAAACCTTATACTCCCAGTCCTTTGGTTCAGAAAAGAGGTTGCATACATATCTTCATGGCTTTGCCTTTGTACATTTTATTTTCCCTTTATGGAATGTGCTGACCTCTGACAAGCTCTGGTTCGTTCTATAAAGCATAGTATAGGTGTCCTTATCATCTAAGGCAACTCCCTGACATTTCTACTCTTCATAGATAAAGTTGGTTGCATCCTTTGCATTCTCATATCACTTTGTGTACACCTATTGGAGCACTCTTTCTCAGTCAGTAGGATATAAGTTCCTTGAGGGGAGAGACCAAATCTAATTATCTTTGTTTCTATTTAACCTGTATACAATGGTTTATACCTAGTGTGTGTTTAGTATGTGATTGCTGAATACAAAGATAAATGACCATGTTAAGAATCAGTGAATCCAGCCATACCCTGGGTTCAGGAACATATGTTCCATCTTTACATGTATATTTTAGGTGATTATCAATCTATAAGCATTATTGAGTATACCATATCCACATCTACCCATAGGCTAATAGAGTTTGCTGGAAAAAAAAAAGTTGTAGAGAGTCAGGGAACAAAGTTAAGACAAAGCAAGAAGGTGGCCCAGATCCTAGGCTAGACTGAGATTGGATTTTACAGCATTAAATCATATTAACAAGTGAACTATTTTTATTGAATATTAAATCATATCAACAAATGCAACTATTTCTACTATGAGCAAGGCATTATGCCATAGTTAGTTGTGGGTTCTCTGTTATAAAGAAACTTATAGTCTAATTTAGGTAGCAAAACATAAGCAGATGAAGAGTAGCTCTGCAGTTCTCAACATTAGTTCAAAATATGAGAAGTCATAAGAGATGCCAAATGATTTTACAGATCAATTTAAAACCAAAACCAGAACTACTATGTTGATTCCTGGTCATGTAATGGTGTGACTACTAACAAATCACCTTTCTCCATTTTATGCAGTGGATGTGCTACACTGCAGAAGACCTCCTCTGTGTTCTTATTCTCTCATATCTACCTTCCCCACTGTCGTCTTCCAGTCCCCCGCTGTATTCAAATAGGGAAAACAGGATTATTTTGTGACGTCTATCCCCTCACCCTAAAAACTTTGACAATATCTTTGGCCATTTTGGGGGTCTTTTTCCTATTACTTTCTAGGTCTTCATATCTTCTGACTACTAATCCTTTGTCAGTTATATGTAACTTAAATGTCCTCTCCTAGTCATATGGCTTGTCTTTACACTTTATGTTTTATGTGGTCTTTTATTGTAGGAGAGTTTTTCACTTTAATGTAACCTAGTTTATCAGTATTTTCCCTTTTGTGTTCTTTATGTCTTCTTAAAGAAATCCTTCTGTACACCCAAAATCATATTTTTCATTAAATTCTCTCAAGTTATACCTTTTATATTTAGGTCCTTAATCAAACTCAAGCTTTTGATGTAATATTCAGTGCTGCAGTGAATATAGTCATGCATCTCCTCATATAGATATACACTGTCCAATACAGAGACTACTATCCACATAACTATTTCAATTTAAATTGATTAAAATTAAAGAAAATTTCAAATTCAGTTCTTCAGTCTCACACTAGCCACATTTCAAGTTCTCAATAGCCCCCTTGTGGTTGATGACCACCCTACTGGACAGTGCACATACAGAACATCACCAGCTCTTCTCTAGGGTCTTTACCAGGACTCTGTTCTTAGTGGGTTTTGATTCCAGTTTCTGGCCTCCTGAACCCATAAGCATGTTGAAAAGGCAGCTAGCTTTTTATCTCTCAATAACTTCTTCCAAGAGTTAGAGCTGCTTCCCAGGTGAAAAGCTGCCCTAAATACAGGACTCGTCTCTATAGTCCTCCTCCCAGATCTTGGCCTCATTATTACTTGTTAGTTCTCTGATTCCTTCATTTAGCTGTTTTTCTCCACTTTTTCTACCTATTCTGAGCAGGAGGGTTTGTTCAAATTACCTAGACTGTCGTTATTAAGAATGCAGCTACCCAGCATTCAAGCTTGCATTCCTTAACTAAAATATTGTTCATTTATATAAAAGTTTGATTCTTCTACCCTTAATTTTTATTAAATTTACCCTTAATTTTAATTAAATATAGTTTATTTTGTAGTCAATATATTTTTCGTCCTAAATCCAAATCTAGTTTTCTGTTCTACCTTTGATTAGGCCTGTCAAGTAAATAAACCAGTCTATTTAAAGACATGCCATATTCAGTATTAACTTTAAACATAAGCATAAATTATAATAGAATATTTGCTTAATATTTCTAAGGTACTCATGTGAATAAATAAGAAATGAGTCTAGGCTTTATCTGAAAAAGTACATTGTTCATTTTTTAAAATATGTTTTGTTTGCTCATTGAATATCTGTAATTCTTCTGAGGATACCAGTAAACTCCCAAGTAAATACAAGTAGTCTTGGAAACCTGAAGCTTTCTAGTAAAACTTTGCTGAAACACAATTTTGTGGGGAGAATTATAAACTTTGCAGATTAACATAGCGACAACAACCCAACTTTAAGCATTAAAACCAAACTGCCTGATAACCAGTGTCAATAAGGCTATCATTCATTAACATACTTAGTGGCATTAATGCAGTGCTACCAACTGTGAAATAAATACTGCAGGCTTCAGTGCACTCGGAAAGCATCTAGGAAATTGAAAACAGCATTCTTGTTTCTGTTTTTTTTACACTCCCTAATGTTACAAGATTTTAATATATTTACCCATAAGAAGTTTTGGCCTTCAATACAATATGCAGAGAATATAAGATTGAAGATAACTGTTAATACTGATTATTCCTAATAAACTTTGTTGCTGAATGTTATAATAATAAATAACAAGCTTCACTTTAAAGCACCACAGATAAGAATAAAGGGTAATATTCATTTTACAGCCAATTAATAAATGATTTAACATTTTAAAGCATTTAATAAGACTGAACCCCACAGCAAAGCTGTTCGCTGGTGTATAATTACCAGAGAAGTTCACTAGGTCAGAGTAAAAGCAAAGAAGATTGATCTTAACATGTAATATGCAGTGCACCTTTGTTTCTTAATCAAAATGTGGAAAAGGACATAAAATACAGACTTGTATTTTCATCAAAATTTAAACCAGACTTGACATCTTTAAAATATGCCTCAAAAATTAGAAGTATAGAAATGTCATCACTTGCACAAGTAAGAAAAAACTAACACATGTGTAGTCCATCTCAATCATTTCTGAAAACAGACCACACAACAAACTTACATTTTTAAGCCAAGGTGTAAAGGGAGAAAAAGGAGACTTACTGGCATCAGAACTAATGTCCCCTGGGTATGGAAAGGAAAAGTCTAGTGTAATAGGGCAAGTATTCTTCCATCAGCCTCTCTGTTTACTCTCCACTGTTTTTTAGGGTGAGGAGGTAATTAATTATCTGTACTTTATTGAATCATAAGGCTTTATTAAGCAACAACTTGAAATGACTTATATAAAATGTCTTATGTGGACTTCAGTCTTTGAGGCACAAACTAATCATCACATTTCTTTTTATAAGGTAATTTACAAGGCTATACAGTTTCCATGTTAATATGTAACTCATATGCTGCCTTATTTTATGTTTTACCATGTCTTATAAGTGGCTCTTATAAATTTTAAAGCACTTATGTAATTCGGTATTAGTTCTTGGGTGACTCTGAGGAATGGAAGGCAGGATAATACAATCTGCTTTCCTTCCATAAGGAACGTGAGTATTAGCGGGGAGATAGCAAGGTCGGACATAAGGGCTAGAGAAAAACTCATTGAAACCTCAGTGGCACTTTTTATAGTAATTTTTCTTAGGGCTATGCTAAGACTGAGCCATATTTTAAAATATATTTTCTCTATAAGAAAAGGCAAATCTGTCTTAATGAGTAATATAAAATCTAAGAGATTTGAAAATTCAAAAAATTATAAAGAAAATGTATCAGTATTTTTATTGCATTTCAATTAACAAGTTAATTTATTTATATTTTTGAATGGTGTTTAAATTTTTTAATTGTTAATTCAAAATCAATGATCAGTGCATGACTTTAAACATGAGACTTCCTAGTTTTGTGGTGACGACAAAATCAAACAGTTCCTAGGCTCGTGAGCAAGACTGGTACTTACTAGCAGTAGTAGAAGTCGTAATAAAAATAATGATGTCTGACAATCATAATAACACTTCTTACTTGATTACCATCTATTACCGATTTTCTTTTAAGATGCCCCCATATTATTATTATTATTAAATAGCAAATAGGGAAAATAAGGCAAAAACAAGTCAAATAACTTTAAATCTTCATTCTTTCATTCATTCCCTCATTATTCATTCCCCTCCTAGTTTCTAAAAGGATATTAAGCTAATAACAGCTTAATGATAGACATCATATGGTGACTCTTAAACAAGTTGACAAGGTAAAATGAAAGCATGACTACTTTACACACTTCTCTCATCACTAAGGCATTATGCCAGTTAGTTAAATAAAAAATAAAAGAGATAAATATGTCAAACCAACTTGTTTTATGTAGAGAAGACATAATCCAAGACATTCCCTTTTCTCACAGTTATTTGCTATCCTGAGAATCCAATCTGAATCTCAGCAGTAGATGTTTGAAAATACAGTGCATCTACAGAGAGAGGGCTTATGAGTTTATGTATATGCAGATATACAGTGATGTTTTTAAAATCTAGATTACAAAACTGATATAAAATTCAAGCTAACAACATATCTTATTAAGATAAGAATCTTAATCCTCTATGAAAAGAAAAACAAAACAAAACAAAGCCAGATAACAGGTTTCCTTTGGTGGTGATCTACAAGGTGTTAGGGATATGATTTCCCTCTTGTTCTGCTGTCTCCGTGTCCCTCAGTCATCAGAGGTAGCCCATCACTCCAGTTACTCTTCCTGTCAGTTATTGGTGGCGACAGCCAGTCTGACCTGAAAAGAAACCAACACTCCTTCCCAACCTGGAAATGCTGGTGACTTATTTCAGCAGCCCCCATGCCCTGCAGCTGCCGCCGTCACCCTCCCAACAGCAAGCTTTGTTTATTTAAAATACAGCAGGCCGCCTTCACATGGAAGCTGGCTGGATTCTTCTAGTACTAATCAGCTTAACACAGTTTTCCTGAGCATTTCACATAAGAAGAAAAAGCCTGTCAACTTTTTTCCACATTAGACCATTACTTCTGAACCATCCTACTTCTTTAAAGAATTTCTTTATAGTGGATGTTGTAATAGGAGTTGTTTTATTTGCTATTTGTTGGTCAGGTATAACTAGGTGCAGAGAGTGGATGAGGGCAAGTAAAGAGGAACTACGGAAGCATACTTCTCAGACTCCACAAGTTAGTTACTATTTAATAGTATTAGAAACAAAGTCACTATAATTTCCTTTTCCAGCCCTATGTGTAGTGTTAGTAATATTGTTGTCATGGTGTCTTTACTATTTATGGATTTATAGGAGCCATTTTTCTGGCAATCCAAAACTCTCTTAAACACAAAACATTGAATGAAATGAGTTGAAAAGATTATTAATACTATTAGACAAAAATGCTGTCCATTAGTTTCAAAGAAGATGATGTCATTAATATCAACAGTGTCACTTGCTTTAAAAGAATAAGTATCCTACTCCTGTTTTTCATTAGAAATACAAGCAAGAATACTAACAAAGTCTTTACTGCAATAATCAATCATTTGAAAGAGTTGTCTGAAACTGTTAGATTTACACACTTTATATTGGCCGTACCTAAGTTTATTATAAGTAGTCAAATACAGCTAAAGTATATATTAAACCCACCAATTCAGTCAGTGCAACAATTTAGGGGGACATTGATTCTCTTATTTTAGACAGTGTTAGCTCAAATAATATGACTAACCATTAGTGCTTGTTATACTTATATATTTTTCCCTACTCATCCCTAATTATTCATTTCTGTTACTTCTTAAATCCACCCCTTGGTTAAGAGAACATAGACGTTTGCATGTAGCAGTTAAGGACAAATAAGATAAAAAAGGAAATACATATTAAGTTCCCTATTAGGCCCCCTGACCGTGCTCACTGGTTTCATTCTAGGTTTCTTTTTCTATAAGCATATGTACTTTACTTTCATGGATGTGTCTCTATTAAGAGTTTTTGAATGCTGAATTGCAAATTCTATTTAAATAACAATAGAAACTCTGGGATTTTGAAACCCCCAACATAATGGTGCATTAAGAGGATAATAGAAACCAACTTGAAGGTATCTAGCTTACAGCTGCCCAAGCCTCCTCTCCCTACATCATGGACCTATTTTGCTTGGTATTATGGTGTGTGTGTATGTGTGTGTGCCTGATTGTGTATCTGTGTATGTATATGTGTGCATACATCTATCTGACTAGAGTGTTCTTGTCTCCTTTGGGTCTCTGGCTCCCTGGTTGAACTCTGATAAGACCACCATTTGAAGGGATCCTACCAGCCTCTTCCTAGAATTATATCTCTGCTTCTGAATTTGTATCTTCTCAGATAGACATCATTAATTGAAGCTAGAATTTTACACAATACTAAAAATCACAAAGTAGGACCATTCAAAGCCAAAACAGCTTCCTACCCTAGGATTGGGTCCTTTCCCCACCTGAGATTGGTATATGCTAAAGTTGACTTGCATTTTAAAATATGTTTTCTGTTACTTGTAAAACAAAATAAGATTAGGGAACGTGTGGACATTTGTGGGGGTTAGATCTAGGAGGTGAGGGGTGAACTGGAATTCTGTGACGTCTTGTGTTAGTCTGACATAACATAGATGAAGGGCAACATGATATTAGTATTGGTAGATTCAAGGCATAAATTGTATTGGTGTCACTGTGAATGGTGGGAGAAGGGACGGTCAGGTGTTTGGGGCTCCCTCTTGAACCCATTTATGAAGGCTTAATGGTCTAGGAAAGTGGATCTAAACCCCAGTGTGCAGAACTCATGCTTAACCTGTCTGGAGGAGAGCAGATGCCTCCATGTCAGGGCTACTCCTCCTCTTACAGGTCAGGGCTACTCCTTGATACCTATGGGTTATAGACATTCTGGATCAGTAAATAGATGATAGGTATGGATATAGAGCCTGGTTAGGTGTATGAAAGATACAAATTCTGATCTCTCCAAACATCAAATATAAAACATTCTTAATGTTTACATTATACAAAAGGACTTTTAAACAAATCGAACTTGGAGAATTTAGATGACCCACAGAGACAATGATTTTCAGAATCAGTAATAACATAATTGTTTTGAATTTTTTTTTTTTTTTTTTTTTTTTGCGGTACGCGGGCCTCTCACTGCTGCGGCCTCTCCCGTCGCGGAGCACAGGCTCTGGACGCGCAGGCTGAGTGGCCATGGCTCACGGGCCTAGCCGCTCCGCGGCATGTGGGATCCTCCCGGACCGGGGCACAAACCCGTGTCCCCTGCATCAGCAGGTGGACTCTGAACCACTGCGCCACCAGGGAAGCCCTGTTTTGAATTTATGAGAAGACTTGTAGTGGTAATATAAGAGACTAAAATATAGCTCTAAATAGATAATGTCATATTAGCTTTTACCCATTAAATTTTTAAATTCGTCATATTATAAGCACTAGGTACAATAAATTATAGAATCTTTTCAATGATATACCCAGATTTCTAATGTTTTGTCTGTGACTTTCCTGCAAGTCTACTTATAGATCCACTAATCCTCATGGCAGAGTGTATAAAACATCTACCTTTATGTGGTCCTTATTTTGTATGGAATATTTACCTAAACCAGGCTTTGGTTTTCTTCTGGACTAAATTTTTTAAAGGTATTTTAACATGTATACATTTAGCATGCTTCTAAAGGAATGAAAAATATCTTCAGATTCCTTAAAAACTACTTTTGTTAATTCTTTGTCCTTAGATCTCTGTCTTTATTATTATTATTATTGATATGTGGAGCAATACTTTAATTTTTCTCTTTTCCAAATTTTGAAATGAGAGATATGTAGCAATTCATGTTGTGATTATTTCAGAGATGAACTTAAATTCACAGGGCTTTAGTACACACCAACCCTGAATAAATGAATAAGTAAAACACTGGCACCAGTTATTCTCTTCCAAAGGAATGTCCACATTCCGTGTGTTAATTTGTTTTCTACCATAACCATTTCATATGGTATTCAGAATTATGAGAGGAATAACATTTATTTTCTCTACTCTTCCTGTACATCATCTTGAAAGCCCAAAGGAATGTTGTGTTCAGAACAGCAATTCGTGCTGTTGTTCAGTGCATATTGAAAACATACTGTTAACAAAGCTGTGGATACCTCAGGGGCTGATGCATATGTAATATTAAAACATTTCTTTGAAGAGAAAACTTGTGTTTGCCCACGGTTGCCCAGTTGGGAGTGCTCCTGTGCATACCATAAGCTTGGCCCTCGGTTTGTCCCTGCTCATGGCTTGGAGTAGCTGCTTTCGTTGTTTGAATTTGGTTGCACTGAAAAAGCAAGCCTGTTACTTCGTTGTAAAAAGAAAGTGCTTGTCCAAGCACGTTGCATGTTGGCAGTTTAGAGGCTGCTCTTTTTGCTGTCTGGAACTTGGACAACTTTTTAACCTCTCCAAGGCAAGGTAGCTGTGACAAGGTGTCAGTTACTTTAAAAAAGTAAATAAATCACAGGCTTCGAGTTTCGGTGTAATAATAAAGATCCATGTCCTCACGTGAGTTTCTCATTCCATGATTTTGAATCATATTTTTTGTAGTGAATGCTCTACCTTCAAAGTAAAACTTTAAAACTAAATAAATAACTTTAAAAAATAAAAGCACAGTTTAGAGAGCAAAGCCCCCTGAGAGGAAGATTTTTAAGAATTCACAATGAAGGAACAATGAGTTAACTTTAATAACATGAACTAAAGAACCAAAAAAATTAAAGATATATTTGAAATTTCCTCTTTCCTTGCCTATTTTCTTTACCAAATCAGGAAATACCAGGATAGCTGTAGTGTGAACATCTTTGTACTTGAGGGAGTGACTTTAAATGTTTAAGGTATTTCATAAGCCAGTTAATCACTTGCTGTAAGTTCACCTCAGACAAATTTCCATGAATAATTCTAAACTTACTCTATAAGACAGTACCTCAAAAATGACAAATCCAGAGATGAATCTTTATGGCTTAAGTGTTGATCAGCTACTATCAAACAACAGTCTACATTTGCCATGTTCCCCTCCAAAACCATAAATTCGTACTGTTTTTAGAAGGGCAATAAAAACACTAGTTATTAATTGAACAGAGAGACTATTTGCTTGATAACAAAATGGTCTGCCAATATATGGAGCTTGAATTTGCTAATCTTTACCAACTAATTTCCAGGGTTCTTCAAGTATGTGTAATAGAGGAAGGATACCTTGCTGACCAAAAATTGTTTCAGTTTTAGTTTCATTTGTTTTTATAACCTCCAAAACTGTTGGTAGGGTTAATCCTGAGTCACAGATTGTCTAAAAAGAATGAATAAGAATATGTAAATAATAATAACAGTAATAACAGCAATAACATCCATAAATTAGGTGAGAGTACAAAGGGTTTTTACAGCTGATTGAAAGTGTGTTAGGATTGCTAAAGTCTTTTCCAGAGAGAAGCAAC
Source organism: Monodon monoceros (assembly GCF_005190385.1). Lineage (NCBI taxonomy): Eukaryota > Metazoa > Chordata > Mammalia > Artiodactyla > Monodontidae > Monodon > Monodon monoceros. The sequence goes on from NW_021703777.1 coordinate 118,885,833, forward strand.
ATAAATGACTAGTTGCCAGAATTGCTGGTGCTTATTCTATTTCTACTTAACATTTTTTCAAATTTATTTTTTGTATTTCTTACTTTTACTGTTTAATGCATGGTTAATATTCTGGAGATAATGTGTCAGAATACTATATTACATTTTGTTTTTCACTGTTTAAGAAAGGTATGCTAATAATACTTCAGAGCTTTGGTCTCTAAAAAGTAAACTTTTTTACTTTTTAGCATGAACCACCGGTATATGCTTATTTATTTATAAATTATGTACAAGTACATTATACAACATATTAAAAAAACATATAAACACAGAAATATAAAAGGATGAGATTTTATGTATTAAATATCTATTCTAATTATCTTAATTTTATACCCAGTGGATCATTTTTCTCTTCCCTCTTATTTTTTAACTTTTTATTTTAGCATAATTGTAGATTTACAGAAAGCTGTAATAAATAGTACATAGAATCCCAGGAACCTTTCACCACCTCCCCCCAAATGTGACATTTCATATGACTGTAGAACAATATTAAAACCAGGACATTGTCGTGAGTTTAATAGTGTTCATTAGACTACAGACCTGATTTAGTTTTCACCAGTTTTTACATGCATTCATTTGTATTTGTGCATTTGCATGTGTATTTGTGTGTGTATAGTTCAGCACTGTTTGATCCCATTTATAGATTAATGTAATCACTACTACAGTCAAGATACAGCCTTGTGTTTTGGATCACCACAAAGAATTCTCTTGTATACTCCTTAGTTGTTGAATATTCCTTTCTTCCCTTCATCTCTGTCCCTTGGCAACCACAAGTCTGTGTCCATCTCCACAGTTTTGTCATTTCAAAAATGTCATATAACTACAATCATAGAGCAAATATGTAATCTTTCGAGATTGGCTTCTACCAGTAAGCATTATATTCTTGCGATCCATCCAAGTTGTATGTATCAATGGTTGTAACTTTTTTTGTTGCTGAGTAGTACTCCACCATATGGATATATCCAAGTTTGTTTGGCCATTCACCTGTCCAAGGACATTTAGGTTATATCCAGATTTGGGCTCTTATGAATAAAGCTGCTATGAACATCCGTATAAAGATTTTTGTGTGAATAGAAGTTTTCATTTCCTTGTGCCCAAGTGTGCAATTGCTGGGTCACATGGTATGAAGTTTAATATGTATCTCACTGGCTAAAATCAAGCCAATGGCAGGGCTGCATTCCTTTCTGGAGGCTTTAGGGGAGAATCTGTTTCCTTGCCTTTTCTAGTTTCTCCTGATGTCCTTGCCTAGTGGCCCACTTTTTTTTTATGTGCTTATTTGCCCTTAATATCTTCTCTGTGGTAAAATGTCTGTTCGTATCTTTTCCCCATTTTCTAGTTGGATTCTTTGTTATTTGACTGTTGTGTTTTGAGAATTCTTTATGTATTCTAAATACAAGTTGCTTGTTGGATATGTACCTTGCAAATATTTTCGCTCAGTCTGTAACTTGTCTTTTTATCCTCTTTAACATGTTCTTTTGCTTATGGGAAACTTTATAAAATCTCATTTCTCGCCTTTGAGTGAGTGACGCCACACGCTACAATCATGAATATTTCATGGGGTTTAAAGAAATTTACACGAGACAGTAATCATTACCTAAAACTCTATTTCAGGTAATACCTTGTGTTGATTTGGATGCATTTAGAGTTGGACCAAGTGATGTGCTAGAACTGGCTCTTACCAGTTTGCAAGAGCTGCTTTAAATTTTTTCACGAATGTTACAAATCAATTTTAAACAGTCAGTACCCATGTTGGGGTATGTCTACCATGGGAATTGTCAATCACTACGAACCAGTGTTTAGAGGTGAGATTTGAACCAAGACTGTCTGATGGTGAAGTTTATAGTCTAATCCACACCACTAAACTATACTACTTATTACTGCCTGGAATACTGGAGAATTATAATCCTGAGTAAGACAAAGTTGACGGAACAAAAATAAAGTAGCAAAAAAATACAAAGCAAATATTATAATCTGTTGCAGAGAATGCCCTGACTTATTTATTTATGATAGAAATCTCAACTGGTATTGATTTACTTTTTAAGAAAAGAAAAAAAAATCAATTTATTGATAATTCTTTGCCTAGTTCCACTAGTGGTATGCCGATAAATATTTAACAACCCACTCCCCAGAAAGAAACAAACAATTTAGTAACTGTCTGTCCCTGGGCAATATCGTCTCATATGTAAAATTGTGATAGTGTTAATACATACTTCTAGATTATGCTGCTCCTATCAGTATAAAATGATGTTTATAAAACAGCATTTAACAGATAATGACTCAGTAAATGTTAACTGTTACTATAATCATCATCTCTGTAAGCTCTACAGGGTAAGCCGAACACCTTTTATAGTCACAGCAAATTTTACCACAGGACATTCAATAAATTATGTATATAACAGCACTAAGAACATGGCTACCTCCATATGTTAGTCCATATGTTAGTAGAGTTGAAAAGATAAATCAACAGACTACACATGGGAAAAATTCATCTTATAGGTATGATACTGGACATAGAAATATATAACAATACAAATATATGTAATAGAATAGGTTAAATATAAGTCGTTCCTATTTACTAAGTACCTACTATATGCTGTTGGATACCATTTTCTCTTGAGGGAAAAAGCCCTGGGAAGTATAAATAAAACAAACCCTTTTCTTAGAAAATAAAATTAAAGAGATAAGATGATTTAAAAATTACATGACGTGAGCTTTTTTTGCAGTTAAACTAAAAATGCCTTGTTGATATTAGAATACCTTTTTAGTATTCAGGCATTTCCTACCTGACACTTAACATCCTAGAAAACGAGGTATCCTACTTGAAAATGCTAACCAGGAGCCCATTTCCCAAAAATGCCCAACCAGTTTCTTAAAACCTGCTAAGTCCATATAATGGAATGTTTTTAAATTAGCAAATTATGATGTTAGGATGTAAAATGCTTAAACCGTGCTTCCTGCTGACCTAACAATCAAATGTAGCTGTTAAGGAAAAGTTGCTTGGTTGACACTCTGAGGGCTTTCATAATGTCTACACATGATCTGCCCTTTCCACCACTTGTATTTGGGCTGTAACATGAGACTTTCGCCTCATACATCCTTTCGTTTAAAATGTTATATTACGTTTGAGAAATTTAAGTAGAGAACTTTTCCTGTATAAACATCAGCTGGAAAATGTTGGATTAAGAGACGTATATTCCCTGAGATATGGGTGTTAAAACTAAGAGGCATGGGGCTGCCCTGGTGGCCCAGTGGTTGAGAATCCGCCTGCCGATGCAGGGGACACGGGTTCGTGCCCCGGTCTGGGAAGATCCCACATTGCCATGGAGCGGCTGGGCCCATGAGCCATGGCCGCTGAGCCTGCATGTCCGGAGCCTGTGCTCCGCAATGGGAAAGGCCACAACAGTGAGAGGCCCGCGAACGGCAAACAAACAAACAAACAAAAAAAACTAAGAGGCATTCTATGAGGTAAATGTTAGCCATGGAGACTCTCTTCAGGTAGGCCTGTTTTTTGTATTCTGGCTTACTTATTGGGTGAAGGAAGTGCAGTATAACAGTAAACCTCTGGTTTAGTGCTGCATGCTTTAAATATGTGCATATTTAATTCTCAAACAACCTTCAATGAAAAAATGGGGGTTCAAAGGCCTTAAATTAATTTCACAAAACCATATAACTCCTCAGTTTCAGAGCTGGGATTCAGATCTACTTCTATGGTGATATTCAGGGACTGCTATTAGAAAACTTGTAAAGCAGCAAGGAAAACACACTGTAGTGTGTCTCAGATGGATCCAGTGTCATGTTTTGGATTAAATGCCCTTTCCATCCCCCCTGCTCCTACAGGGAGTTTTAATCCCTGTTTCCAAATAATCATTATATGAGGCACACTTTTCCATTGTGCTATATATACAATTACCCCGATAGTATTTTTTTACTCATCCTTTAGTAAATATTTCTGAAATCACTATTTGTTGCAAAAGAATTAAGAAAATGTATTAGGAAGTTTGCTAGAGCTTTTTACTTTGCTTAACTCATGGAATCAAGTGAAAAATTAGACTTATCGTATTTCATTTACTCAGCAATTCACATGAAAGTCTACTTTAATATGGCAGTTGAACTGAGCATATCCTAACTGCCAGCCTCATGGAATCACTGGGCATTGAAGCAATCAGTTTTTAAATTTATGTTAGAGAAGAAGAAATGAATTAATGAAGAAAATTATGAAGGGAAAGTTGAAGCATTATAGAGAATTCTATTGAAAATTAGCTGCTCGACCACTTTTGCATCAAGTGTTCTAGAAAAAAGCAATGTGGTACTTGGTCAAATGTTAAGTCACAGTCTGGCCGTTCTGTTTCCTTGGTAGCACTCAAATTATTTTAGATTGTGTTTCCATATACCAGCAGTGAACAATCAGAAAATGAAATTGAGAGAACAATTTCACTTATAATAACATCCAAAAGAATAAAATACTTAGTAGTAAATTTACCCAAGGAGGTGAAATACTTGTACATTGAAAACTATAAAACATTCATGAGAGAAGTTAAAGAAGACCTAAATAAATGGAAAGATATCCTGTGTTCATGGATTGAAAGACCTAATATTGTTAAGATGTAGGTACCACCCAAAGCACACTACAGGCTAAATGTAATCCCTGTCAAAATTCCAACAGTGTTCTTGCAGAAATGAAAAGATTGATCCTCAGATTCATATGGAACACAAGGGGCCCCAAAGAGCCAAGACGATATTGTAAAAGAAGAACCAGGTAGAGGACTTATACTTTGCTGATTTCAAAACCTACTGCAAAGCAGTAATCAAAACAGTGTGGTACTAACATAAAGACAGACTGTATGTAGATTAATGGAATAGGATTGAGAGTCTGGGAATAAACCCATGAATATATGGCCAGTTGAATTTCAACAGTGGCCAAGACTGTTCAGTTGGGAAATAATAAACTCTTCAAGCTGGCACAACTGGATATCCACGTGGAAAGAATGAAGTTGGACCCCTGCCTCACACCATATACAAAAATTAAAATTTATCAATGATCTAAATATAACAGCTAAAATCATAAAACTCTTAGACAAAAACTTGGGGATAAATCTTAATGACTTTGGATTTGGCAATGGATTCTTAGGTATGAAACCAAAAGTACAGGGGAAGAACAGAATTAAAGGAACAGCTTGGCTTGTAAACAAACCCAGACCACAATGACAAAACTGTTATGAAAACAAACTAGTTAGATCCATCTAAACAGATTATCTAGCTATCTACTGATTTGGATAGGTAACATGAGACCAATTTTTTTATTTGTTGGCAATTAATCTGCATGTAGTAACTAACCTCCAGGCTTTCTATCTGTAAGCTTTGTCAGACTTTACCAAACTGATCATCAATGGTATTGTGGATAGAATATACCAAAGCCTTTGCGGTAATGTATTTAGATGATGAAGAGGGTTAGGGATATTCTCCAGAAGGATACTAAAGTGATTCTTTTCAAACATTAAGTATTTATTAAGTATTATTTATTAAGAAATAGCCGTTTTTCTGATTGTTTTCCTCCCACTCCCCAGATCTACTCTTGCCTTTATCAGTGCTGCATGTGTATATCTCTACATGAAAGGGAGGGCGAGGTGACCCCTATGGACTGTATAGCCCTGACTTCCATTCCATTGAGTTCAATGAAAAGCATCAAGAGGAGATTAGATGATGGGAGGAGAAAGAAGTCAGGATATGTCTTTCCTCTCCCATCCTGTGTAGCGCTACGGTTCTAGCATTGGCTGTGTCACTTTGTGACTAGATTTCCTGTACTTTGAGCAGCCACCCTACCTTCCCAGCAGCTTCAGCTTTATTTAGGTTTTGATAGAACTATCTCCTCCCCCTTACTCCTTCAAGCTGCTAAGCAGTAATAGCTTCCTGTAGTTTCTAGATTTTGGGTCCCTCAGCATCCCTGGTGGGCACTCTTAACCTTTCCCACTCTTCTGAAAATGTTTCTTAAACGGATTTATCCTTAAAATCCCTGCTAGAACCCTGGCTAATGTACTGATCTTCCAACACAGTTATTTCAGCATATATTTACAGAAGCTATGTAGAATAACTTGTATCTATTTAGTTTTTTTATATAATTTAATACAATATAAATTAATTTACATGTAAATGGTCCTTAAAATAGTTGAAATTATTAATAATCTCACTGTATTTACTCTTAATTGTCCTATCTCGGTTTACAAATATATATAAGTACCCTTGGGTATTTTGTTACTAGATCAGTGATTTAAACTGTCAGTACATTTATTATTAATACCCACAAAGGTCACTGGGGTTCAAAACAGCAGTTTAAGCAGTTGAGGAAAAGCATGGGACATTAGTAACATATTTATTTTAATGTCTTTGCAATTAATGGGAAGTTTAGTAAGCAAAAGAAACAGATTATGACAGAGTTCATACTTATAATATGTTAACAGAGAATTTAGAAGTATGGCATTAGCATTGATTTTGAAATTATTTGTTTTGACTGGATATTAACTGCTTATTTTTTAAGATATTTTTTAACAACTTAATATTATGTAGATATAAAAATTAGATCCAGCACTGGTTTTACTTTAATTAACCTTTGAAATAAATTAAAATTGAAAAATAATACTCATTTGCCCCTGCTCATTTTAGATATTGATAGTATATGTAATGATTTCATACGTTAAACCCAGTCTAGAGCTAAACCAGTTTAGACAAAGTCGACATATCAGATTTGCCCATTTTTCCATGAAATATTTTAATGCTTTAATCAGGCCCTAAAGTTATCTTCTAATGCTAATTGTAATGATGTGGATCATATGGGTCAATAATTTTATGTTTTAAATGTTAGAAATTGTTGGATAAATTGTAGCTGTTTTAATGACTTCTAGAGTTTATTTGTACAATAAAGTCTGATCAGAATGTTTGAGCTAAAGAATATGTTAGATATAGTGGTCCAGTCCCTGTCCTTTTACAGATGAGAAAGCTGAAGCTCCAGAAATAAAGTGAGAATAACTTCGCAGAGGTCACACATAGGATGAGAATAGACATGCAGATGTGCACTCCAGTCTGTCAATTCCTTTTTTTTTTAATTTTTATATCAACTTCATTAGAGAGGTTCTATGATGAGCACTATTTTACACATGAGGAAACTAAGAATATGAAAAAATAAGAAAATCATCTTATCAATTAGTTGGAAGTTTTTTTCGGGCCTCTCACTGTTGTGGCCTCTCCCGTTGCGGAGCACAGGCTCCGGACGCGCAGGCTCAGCGGCCATGGCTCACGGGCCCAGACACTCCGCGGCATGTGGGATCTTCCCGGACCGGGGCACGAGCCCATGTCCCCTGCATCGGCAGGCGGACTCTCAACCACTGCGCCACCAGGGAAGCCCAATTGGAAGTTTTAACTAAGTATAATTATACTTTGAAGCCTCCCCCCCTTTTTTTTAATGGCTTAAAACAACACAAATTTATTATCTTACAGCTCTGTAGATGAGAAGCCTGACACTGATCTCACTGGGCAAAGATCAAGTGTCAGTAAGGCACATTCTCTTCTGGAGGCTCCAGGGGAGAATCCATTTCCTTACGTTTTCCATCTTTAATGGCTGCTTGATTTCTCTGGCTCATCCCCATCTCCCTTTATCTTCAGAACCACCAATGTCAGGCTGAGTTCCCATGCTGCCATCTCTCAGTTCCCTCTTCTGATACTCTCTTCCACTTTCAAGGACCCTTATGATTACATTGGGCCCACTGGGATAAGCCAGGGAAATCTCCTTATTTTAAAGCCAACTGTTTAGCAAACTTATTTCCATCTGCCACCTTAACTCATCTTTGCCGTGTTACCTAACATATATTCATAGGTTATAGGGATTAGGACATACACGTTTTGGGGGGTCATTATTCTGCCTGCCACAAATATCTTATCTATCTATCCAATTATATATACATACAACCTAGGAAATGTAGTGAGTCATTTTAAAAACTGTGTCCGTAACCTACCTCTGCTTTCCCAAACCACAGCCCCTCAAAAAAGAAAGAAAAAACTATTCAAACCACAGAATGAAGTAGTTCTAGAGTTTAAAAAGTCCAGTTCCTCTTTTGCTGTATGGCTTTAAGAGGTCAAGATCTCCAAAGTATCACTTGTGTGGGAGTTTTTGTGTGGGAACCTAAATGCTCATAAGTTATTTCCAAGTCCCTCTCACAGAATGAATAGATATGATCCTGTTATAATCTGCCTACTGTTTGCCTGAAATTGTTTAAGCCCTTTTTTAAATTGAGGTGTAACTGACATATACTGTTTTATTTTAGGTGTGTAACATAATGACTTGATATCTGTATATATTGTGAAATGATCACCCAGTCTATTTTGAAAGCCCATGCTTTTCCTACTACATCACGGTGCCTCCCACCTTTTAACTTCCCACCCGTGCTCCTTCCACATTCCAGATATTACAGGTTTTCCTACCTTCCCTCAACACCCACCAAAGAAAAGTTCCTAATCCCCATTCTCTCTCTGCCTCCAGGGATATTTATTGCCTGAATGAATCTCTAAATAGCATGTTCAAATAGTGTAACAAGATGAAACGAGCATTCTAATGTCAGAGGGGCTCTTCGGGGGGCCAACAGGGCTACTAATGCGAAGGCTATTCTGTCTGAATCTGCCCTAGTTCCAGTCTTGCTTCTCATTATCTCTTGCTCTTTAGTTCACTCCTGAACTGCATGCGGTCTCTAAAAACTCTGGGTGTTTTCCTTTTTTTTTTTTTTTTTAAAACCTATATGATCTCCTAGTAAGAGCAAGAATAAAGGAGAAAGGCTTTTCAAGGAAATAGAGATTATTTTTAACTTGGTAATTAAGTGTATAGCAGACACTTAGGATCCTGAATTTCATGTTCCAAAAGAATATATATAGATAACACAATGGCATGAGATTTGACCTATGACATGTTTTTCTTGGACATTTCTAGAAGGCATTCTACATTTTTTTCAATATCATATATTTCCATATTATACTTTTGAAAATATATGTAGATAAAAGTGATTGTGGGCATAAATTAGCATAACCTTTCTAGAAGGTAGTTAATATGTAACAAAAAAACTTCAAGTGATCACCTTTTGTCCCACTAGGAATTTATCCTAGGATATAACAAACAATCCAAGATGTTAGTTTAAAATGTTTGTTGCAGGGGCTTCCCTGGTGGCGCAGTGGTTGAGAGTCCGCCTGCTGATGCAGGGACGCGGGTTCGTGCCCTGGTCTGGGAAGATCCCACATGCCGTGGAGCGGCTGGGCCCGTGAGCCATGTCTGCTGAGCCTGCGCGTCCGGAGCCTGTGCTCCGCAAAAGGAGAGGCCACAACAGTGAGAGGCCCGTGTACCGAAAAAAAAATAAAATAAAAGTTTGTTGCAGGATTTTTATAGGTTGAATCTCTAAAATAAGACTAATGGTACCCACCTATCTTAAGGGTTGCTTTGAGGATTAAATATTACATATGTGTTATATGTAACAAAATAATAAACAACTATTAAAATGGTGATATGTCCTATATGTATTAACAGTAAAAGAAATCCATACACTATAATTACTGAGAAATAAAAGTATCAATAGGTTATAAAACAGTCATAAATAACACAAATTTTATGTAAAACAATGTACAATGATCTGGAAGATTATTCCCAAAAATGTTAACAGAGCCATCATTTTGTTAATTTTTACTTTCTAATTAATGTAAATCAGTATTGTGTCAAAATCGTTTACAATACTATGTATCATTTTTATATTCACAGAAAGCAGTCATTTTTATTTTTAAAGGAAGCTGAATGTGCATAGCGTTGCTAGTTACTAACAGTATCACTTTTAATTTGTTCTAAACTTCCTCCTGTGTAAAAGGAGAGTAATAATAAACTTCCAGCATAAATGTCAGTTATAATCCCCATCCCATCTTCCTCCCTGTTTATCAGTCCTGAGCCATTCTTGGCTCCATAATAGCTGAAATGAATGAATCCCTCCTCAAAGGATGTGGGGTCAGATTTCTTATCATCAGCTTCCTTAGCACAAGTAATGCTGTCAGGGAGGTGGAAGGGGGTGGAGGGAAACCGAGATGTTGACAGAACCGAGGAGAGAAGTCAGCCTGATGATTCAGAGGGGTATTGGCAAAGTCGAGAATTGTGTGGCAATTTTAAGACTGTATTTAGTTTTACTCATTTAGAGCTCAGTCATGTTTTAAACATTATATTGGTAAATTTCAGGAAGGGGAGACCATCTCTCATTTGGACTCAGCAATTTTATTTTTAGGAATATATAGAGGAGAAATTTCTTGGTTAAAAAAAATTTTTTTTTTAAGGAAAAACTTTAGACAGCTAACTGAAGTGAATGGTAATCTGAGTGTATGTGTAGAGGATGTAGTGAGTGACAGTGTGTCATACCCCTCCCACACACACCAGAACCTTTACTTTGAGACATGAGTGCTTTTGCCTGGCCATTCTTAGAAATAACACAATTTTTTAAGAGTACTGTATGACCAAATCTGAGGGGTTTAAAAGTAGGTGAGACAGGGTATCCTGTAGTGCAGCATATGGATTTACAGTTTTTCTTCTTTCTTTACTTCCCCATTTAGTTAATACTAGGCAGTAAACCCATTTCAGAATTATTCACTGAAAAGGAAATGGCTTAACAACTCACAGCTGTAGCTGCATAGGCCATCAACAGCTCCCTGGGATTTAGGATCAAATCTGAGTTGATATTATCAGACTACTTCTGCCCAAGATAATCAAATTTGAAGTCCTGTGTTTCAGGAGGACTGAAATGTGTGCAAATACCTGAGGAAGTTTATTTAAAGTATAATCTTTTCAAAAAGCAGGAGAAGCAGGAGTGCAAGACCAGGATAGTATATTGGGGGCTTTAGTTTAAGATACCCTTAACAGTTTCTTTCCCTGAGGAATTTTAGTTCTCTTTAGCAACCTAGCCGTCAAGTTGCTAGTGAATTCACAATTGTGAATCTTACAGAAAATATGAAAAGGAAGAAGTGAAGAAATTCATTTGCTATGTGTACTGGATTGGGTGCAGGTGTAAAAAAAGTAGCCATCTGATACAAGAAAAAAAAGAATTCTACTTAATTGAGCTGAAGTGAATCCCATCTCTATATAGTTTGAAGGGTTGTGAGAGGTTTGTGTTATGATTATTTTGTTTAGAAAAGTTATACAGGTTTTGCCTTTAAGAACAAAACTTTCAATTTTTCATCATGATTTGAAACCATTTGTTACCTGTCATCTCCATTCTGTAAGCTTCTTTAAGGTAAGGGTGATATTGCTTATCTTTGATAAATCCAGCACCAGACATAAATATTTATTTGGTTGGCTAATTAATTAATTCTGCTTTTTAATGCAGGTGATTTTGCCTAACAATAGTTTTATACACACACGGGCCTACCTTCTGTTTTCTGCTGCTTCCAACTTCAGGAGTTTGGGAATGGGAATAGTTTTGCTACAGCAGTTTACAAAGTTTTAGTCTTAAGGGATGAAATTACAATAAATTGAGTGGGAATTGGAAGGAACAGTAATATTGGAAGCTGTTTTTATTTTAATGTTTATTGCTAGAGGATAGAAAATGGTTAGCTGTGGCCTTCACTACATTGAAACATCACAATCTGTGACAAAAATGAATTAACCACCACTCCCCATACTGGCACTTAGTGTGACAAGTGATGCAAAGCATAATTATATAATTACATAATTTCTTTTCATATTTTAATTTCTATAGATAATATATGTACCCACAATTTACATATATGTAAATATAAATATAGAAAAACAAACCACATAATAGTATCTATTTCAGACAGTTGAAATATAATTTTACTTCTGTGTGTGTGTGTGTGTGTATATTTATTTATACATACATAAATACATACATACATACATACATATATATATACATAATATTTCTAAAAGTAGTACCTAACAGGAAGACCTTAGCTCTGTTTCTTAAAATGAATATAATGCTCTAATTAATAGACATTTTTTCATATCTCTGAACTGAATGAGTTGAAATCTTGAATTTCTACTAAAAGTCTATGACAAGAATTTGGGACCCAGTGTCATAGAAACAGTACAATTCCATTACATATTTCTCTTAACAAGTAAAATCAGATAGTTTACAGGATTACTTTTCTAACAATTAGTGCCTTTAGTAGAAATCTAAACTAGAGTTAAAGCAGAGTTCAGCATATAACTGAACAACAAATTAAAATTTTACTTGAAATACACCTCTGTTGTCACAGATTCTATTTTATAGTGAGTTTTAGCTGTGATCCTTTTGTTGTTGTTATTAATGAGCTAAACATTTTTCAGCTGATAATGGTTAATTGTTTTTAATGAATTTACACATTTTTTAATTTACTGGTGAAGATAAACAAAAGTCTTTGGAAGAGAAAGATGCTCTCTCATGTGAAGGAAGTTGATGAGACTGGTTAATGCTTTCATAAGGGTAATTTATCCAGTGTCCTAACAATTTAGTTTGTATCTGGGAATAGTTTCTTCAGTGAAGTTCTCCACATACCCTAGAACTGCCTGTCAGTTTGGTAGCCACATGTGGCTATTGTGGCTTGTCCAAATCAAGATGTGCTTTAAGTATAAAATATACTCCAGATTTCAAAGGCTTTGTATTAAAAAAGTATACTATTTCTTTAATAATTTTTACATTGATATTTAAGTCACACTGTGGATGTATTATATTAAATAAAATACACTATTAAAGGTAAGTTTACCTTTTTAAAAAACTTTTAAAGTGTAGCTACTGGAAAATTTTAAATTATATATGTGGCTCGCATGATATTTCTATTGGGCAGCTCCAATCTCAAGTTTTACCTTTATCATTGTCAGAGTTTAAATGGATGATGATCATGCTGCCGTAGGTATAATCAGAGTGGAAATCTGGGTCCTGGGTCACAGGTGGCCTCCAGCTTTTACTTACTTTTTACTGACCTCAATTGTGGCCTGCTTTTTGTAGGAAATACAATTTTTCCTGAGCTAATAGGATATCAGAATTTGTCTTCACTTCTTTAGATCTGGTAAAATAAGTTAGAACATTATGACAGGAATGGCTCTTTCTAACATATCACTTTCTTGTGTGTCTGTTATTTCAAATTTCAAATTCTCCATTAAAACTCTGGGATGGGTTTAGGACATGTTTCTCCTTGCTCTGAAAGGTGTCATTTTCAGGTAACAAAAGTTCTTAAGCACTAATATTCTGGTATGAAGTTGCTATGTGTTTTATAATATTACTGGTATAACAGCCGTGCATGGTTTTAATCTTTGAGAGGTTATATTTTTATAGTTTTGTCAAAGGACTTTCCTCATAATCACATCTGAATGTTGTTGCAGTGACAAAGGTTAGGGCTTCATACTGAGCAAAACAAGCCCCCAGATTTCAGAGATGTTTAAACTACTTCTTACTTATTATGCTTAGAGATTATTTAATGGTTTTTGTATGCAGATTGTTGGGGAGAGGATTTATAAGAAAGAATAATTTGCAGTATGTCTTTCCTGTTAATTCTTTTATCACATGGCCTTGGGGTGGGGAGATGGGTGCAGAGAGAGGGTAAGACCAGATTGGTCCATGAACTGAGGAAATTTAAGCCAAGAGAATACTCTGCTTCAAGATAAAGGCCAGGTGGACCACATTTTTGTTACTGTTTTTGTTGTACTTCTCCAAATTATTTCCTTCTAAAGTTCTTGAAATTTCTAGTCAACTTTGAACTAAAGTCCAAACTGATGATGATTTGCTTCCTGGATTTGTGAAAGGAAGACTAGAGGTAATACTCTTTTAGCAAGTTTGATTAGGGGTCAGGGAATCATTAAAGGCCCTGAAGCATTTTTGTGAAACTGGAGTTCTTAGTCTGAGTGTCTGGGCCACATAGTTTCAGTAAACTCAGTCTTAACCATGAAGAATATAGATAGAAAGGCAACCCCCGTATTCTCTTTGGCTAGATATCTGCAGATATCTAATGGCAATTCCATTTGTGTACAGTGATCACACTTTCTTCTATTCACTTTTGAGTTCTTTTCAGTTTCTTACTGAAAATTACATAATTACAGAAATTACTTAAAATAGTCAGATGCTTTATCTGTTATTTCAAAACCTCCTCCTCAAAAAAAATCTAAACATTTCATTGAAACTCCTTGAAGGTATTTAAACTGTGATTTCCACAGATAGTTTTTTTCTTAATCTCAGTTTCTTCTGGATAACATCATTTCATTTACTCCTAGTCTATTTGTTGTTTCACTCTCTTAGACAACAATCTAATATGTTCTCTCTTCAGACTTTCAGTACCGTCTCCTCTACCCTCAGTCTCACCTGATGTCTTTTTAATAAGAAAACTGAATAATTAGCAGGAAAAGCATTCAATAGAAAATAGACCAAAGCTAATAGGGATGATAAAATTAGCAAACTTTAAAGCAGCTATTATAAATGTATTTAAGAATTTAAAGGAAAACATAATTAAGAGGAGATAAATGGAGGCTATGAAATAAATCAAGTGAAAATTCTAGAGTTGGAATATATAGTATCTAAAGCAGAAATTCACGCTGGTTGGACTTAACAGATTAGGTGCTACATAACAATAGAACTATCCAAACTGAAGCATAGAAAGAAAAAATGTGTGCGTGTGTGTATATTGGGAGTGTGGGTCATGGAAAGAATATAGCCTCAGTAACCTGTGGGATGATATCATGTAATCAGAGTACTTAAAAAGAAATCAGAGAGATTGGGGCAGAAAATTATTTGATTAAATAATGGTCACAAAAATTTCCCAATATGATGAAAAAATATATATCTTAATAAACCCCAAACAGGCTATACATAAGGAAAATTACACAAGGCACACCATGATTAACTTGTGAAAAACTAATGATAAAGAGAAAAATCTTAAAAGCTGCTGGAGAAAAAAGTGATATTACATACCAATTAACAAGATAATAATCCTGCTGATTGTTTACAGAAACCATGCAAATCAGAACCCAATGGAATGACAAAGTACTGAACAAATGAATTCACAAAGTCAGACATTTCTTAATAAGGATAGCTTTAATTTATTTAGTACGTATTATATACCAGAAACTGTATTAGGTTTAATATACATTATCTCATTTAATCCATAGAACAACTCTGAGAGGTAGTAAAATTACCACATCTTAGAAATGAAGAAAATAAATCTCAGAGAATCCAAATGACTTGGCTAATAAATGTTACACACTTAGCAAATGGAAAATTAAGGATTTGAAACCAGGTGTGATTTGACATAAAGCCACTTCTTTCACTATAAACCATACAAAATAGAACATTTATATAACCTGATTTACTAGGTAAGCCAGTTGGAGGCTATTTGTTGTGGTTTGTGTGTTTGAAAACTACTGTCAGTCAACAGGTATTTATTGAGCACTTAAGATATGCCTGGCTGGGTATTGGAATGGAATAGTAAACGATACGAATATGGTTCCCCATTCTCATGGAGCTTATAGTCTAGCAAGAAGAGAAATATGGTAAGTCTGACAACCTCTCAAGGTTGTTCTAAGGGTTAAATGAAATAATGTATGTTACAAGAATCAGCACAATTTGGGTATATGGCATCTCTATTAAATGTTTCTATTTATTAAATAATTTTAAGTATTTAAGAAAATAGTTATAGGTATTCATAGTGCTTTGAATAAATACCAAGTGCTATGGAAACATGGAGGAAAGGGATTCTGACTTAGTCTGGAAGATTAGAGAGGGCTTCCCTGAGTTGTTGATTTTTTAGCTGAATCTAAAAAATGAATAGGCTGTTAGCCAGAAAAAGAGAGAGTGGGGTGCAGAAGATCATTCTATTCAAAGGACTCAGCATTTGAAAAGACATAGAGGTTGGAGAGAGCATAGTATGTCCTTTACTGGACGTTGAGAAATAATTGATGGTATTAAGGATGTGATTGGAGAGTATCTTGACAGTCATCACATTTGCGTTAAAAAGTCATTTCATCATTCCAGCACTCTGTATGACCAATCTTTGAGGGATGTGACAAGAATGGATGCAAGGATAGCTGTGAGAAACTGGTTCAAACATTGGGAATGGAACAAAGTTAGAATCCACAGAATCTGGCAGTTTTGAAAATGGGAAAGGAGAAAGAAGATACACAGTTCCTAGGTTTCTGGGTTGGTGGAAAGGCTGTTTGCTGAGAATGGGAATCTTGGAAGTATCACAGGCTTGGAAATGAAAATTATGAATTATGTTGGGTATGTTTATATGGATATACTTGTGTGACATCCAAGTATAGATGTCAAATATGGAAGTTTTACACATGAGTCTGGAGCTCAGAGGAGAAATGTAGACCTGATATGTAGATTTGGGGAATCATTTGTCTGTAGATGGTAACTGAAGTCAGAGGAATGGATGGAAAAGTGAAGAGAAGGAAGAGGAGAAAGATAAGTGTAAGTGCTGAGGAACTTCAGTCTTCAAGTTTAGATAAAGGGAGAATAGCCAGCCAGCAAGGGTAGCTGAGTAAGAATATCCAGAGAAATGAGAGGTAAAGTGTAGAGTGTCAGAAACCAGGAGAGAAGTGTTTTAAGAACAAAGGAGTATTTCAGCTTTTTAAATCCTGCTGGAAGCTTAGGCAAGATATGGGCAGAAAAAGTATTTGTTTTTTAATTCAAAAATCTGGGAGTCGCTGATGATCTTAACAAGGGTCAGTTTGGTGGTGTGATAGGAACAGATTGGATTCAACTGAGAAAGAGTGACAGGTGAGGGCTTCCCTGGTGGCACAGTGGTTAAGAATCCACCTGCCAGTACAGGGGACATGAGTTCGATCCCTGGTCTGGGAAGATCCCATATGCCCCAGAGCAGCTAAGCCCGTGCACCACAACTACTGAGCCTGCGCCTAGAGCATGCGAGCCACAACTACTGAAGCCTGTGTGCCACAACTACTGAAGCCCGCATGCCTAGAGCCCGTGCTCCACAACAAGAGAAGCCACCACAATGAGAAGTCGACGCAACTCAATGAAGAGTAGCCCCCGCTCGGTGCAACTAGAGAAAGCCCACGCACAGCAAGGCAGCCATAAATAGATAGATAGATAGAGTGACAGGTGAGTAACTAGAGCTTAACTCTTTAGCTTTGCATGGGGAAGAAAGAGCTGGGGCAGTAGCTAAAACACGATGAGGTGTTCAACAAGGGTTTTTAGTAGGTCAGAGGTATCTGAGTATGTTTAAACCGTGATGGAAAAAAGCAAACAGAGTAGAACTTGAAGTTATCCCAGAGTGAGGATAATAATTGTAGTGCCATGTGTTGGCAAGATGAGGTGGGGTTTGGAGGGAATGCTGCTAGATAAGGCGAATAGTTGATAGAAACTTAGATAAAGTAGGTAAAAATGTCTAAACATCTAGTCTAAATGTCAGTTCTTACCATCACACTGAAATCAGGCAAGGACTTTGCTTGCTATTTCTAAAGGAAATCTTTCTTGTTAGAACAAAAGACAAAACTAACCCAAAAAAAGCAAATGAAGATACTGAACTGACATCAAGGAGCAATATCAAGTAATGAAAAACAAAATTCAGTTATTGTTTATTTACTTATTAAAGCAGAATTTTCTATTTGAGTTCTTTTATATCCACAGTCCTATTAATTTTAATGCCTGAGGCAGTTCTAATCCATAACCTACATGAAAGATTTTTTTTTTTTTTTGCGGTACGCAGGCCTCTCACTGTTGTGGCCTCTCCCGTTGCGGAACACAGGCTCCGGACCCGCAGGCTCAGCGGCCATGGCTCACGGGCCCAGCCGCTCCACGGCATGTGGGATCTTCCCGGACCGGGGCACGAACCCGTGTCCCCCGCATCGGCAGACGGACTCTCAACCACTGGGCCACCAGGGAAGCCTGAAAGATTTTTTTTTTTTTTTTTTAATGCTTTGTTAGAGAATGTGGTGGACTTTAGTTGCAACTTTCAAACTCTTCTTTAACAGTTCGTAATATTTGGCTAGAATTCCATTTTTTCTTTTTTTCATACAAAGAAATCATTGCCCTCCCCCACCTTCAGAGTAAGATTTGAGATGATGCAGCCACATCTGTCAGAGCTGTGCTAACCTCTGTTGTCCAGCTGTTCTGGTAATAATATTTTCTTTCCCTTTCCTCTCGTCTCCTATTCTCCCAAATCTTAAAAAAAAAAAAAAAAAAAAAAAAAGGTTGAGAGAAAAAACCAGTTGTCTCTCTTTCATATTGATACTTAAGATAAAATAAAGGTAGTTATAAAAGCATCTATCAACATAGCACTATCTTGCCAAGCTAAGTATTTGGGTTGGAAATCATTCTTTCCCAACTGCTTAAAAACAGGAAATATCTCTGTTAAATTATAGATAGCTCCCTGATGCTGGAAGGGAAGGTCTCTTTCATTTCTCTCTACATTTTTCAGTAATACAATGAGTTCTGCAGTTTCATACATAAGAGCCAAATACATACATACATACATACATACACATAATATATACATACATATATGTGTGTGTGTGTATATATATATATATATATACACACACACATACATATATTGCAAAAATCCATTTGCAGTATGTGAGCACACATACATACAGGCCTACCTCATTTTATTGTGCTCTGCTTTTTTTGTGCTTTGCAGACATTGCAATTTTTACAAATTGAAGGTTTACAACCGTGCAAGTCTATCAGCACCATTTTTCCAACATTTGCTCATTTCAGGTCTCTTTGTCACATTTTGGTAATTGTCATAGTATTTTAAGCTTTTTCATTATTATTAAACTTGTTATGGTAACCTGTGATCAGTGATCTTTGATGTTACTATCGTAACTGTTTTGGGGCACCACAAACTATACCCATATAAGATGGTGAACTTAGTTGATAAACGTTGTGTGTGTTCTGACTGCTCCACCAACCAGCTTTTTCCTTGTCTCTCTCCCTCTCTTTGGGTTTTCCATTCCCTGAGGCACAATATTGAAATTAGGGCAAATAGTACCCCTACAGTGTTCCAGTGAAAGAATCAATTGATGTGGCAGACTTCATTGTCTTGTTTTAAGACACTGCCACAGCTGCCCCACCTTCAACATCCACCCTGGTCAGTCAGCAGCATCAACATCAAGGTAGGACCCTCCACCAGCAAAAGATTGTGACTTGCTGAAGGCTCAGATGCTGATGAACCTTTTTTAGCAGTAAAGTATTTTTAAATGAAGGCATGTACATTGGTTTTTTAGACATAATGCTATTACAATTTTAATATGCACTAGGAAACCAAAAAATTTGTGTGACTCACTTTATTGCAGTGGTCTGGAACTGAACCTGCAATATCTCTGAGGTATGCCTATATATGTAAATATATGTTAAAATACCTTCAAAGGTTTTAAACATAGAATTTCTTTTCATAAGCCAGCCCAGGCACATCTTATCCAACAATTCAGGCAGAGCTTTTGGATCTGTCAGAAACAGCCTATAGGTTTGCACTGGGTGATTAATTGCCAGGAGAATCTGGTTCTATATTTCATTACATATAATTGTTATCTTTTCTAAAGGTGTTCTTTTACTAAGCTCCTACCGTAAACAGGGGAAAATACACACACATAACTTACATTCCTGATGCTTAGCACTTCTTACAAAAAGAAAGAGGAAAACTTTAGCTTAATCCAGTAACAAAGGCCTGTTCGTCTTGGTTCACAGATGATTTTTTTCCCCAAATTTTTACTAGAACTTTAATAATATTTTTGTGGGTTTTTTTGTTTTCTTTTTTTTGCGGTACGCGAGCCTCTCACTGTTGTGGCCTCTCCCGTTGTGGAGCACAGGCTCCGGACGCGCAGGCCCGGCGGCCATGGCTCACGGGCCCAGCCGCTCCGCGGCATGTGGGATCTTCGCGGACCAGGGCACGAACCCGTGTCCCCTGCATCGGCAGGCGGACTCTCAACCACTGCGTCACCAGGGAAGCCCTTTAATAATATTTTTTAATTGCCTAGAACTTTGTCTTGGGTTAGCAGTGTGGAATAATGGAATAATAGTTTAGTTACCATGATCTGAGGGTATGGAATTAAACCTTAGTTCAAATTCCAGCTTTATTACATAATGTTCCTCTGACCTTTGGCAATTATTTAACCTCTTCAAACCATCATTTTCTGTCTTATAAACTGGGTATAAGAATATCTCCTACTGGGCTTCCCTGGTGGCGCAGTGGTTGGGAGTCCGCCTGCCGATGCAGGTCAGGAGGGTTCGTGCCCCGGTCCGGGAGGATCCCGCGTGCCACGGAGCGGCTGGGCCCATGGGCCATGACCGCTGAGCCTGCGCGTCCGGAGCCTGTGCTCCGCAACAGGAGAGGCCACAGCAGGGAGAGGCCACAGCAGTGAGAGGCCCGCGTACCGAAAAAAAAAAAGTTAAAAAAATATCTCCTTCTGAGTGTTATTGTGAGGATTTTACAGATTGCCATAGTAAAGCATTTATCACAGTTGTGAATATATAGTAGGAGCTCAATAACGTTATCATGTTAAGCATATTTAGAATGCTTCTTCTAAGTCTACCACTTAATCATGGGATGTATTTTGGTGTAATGGTTGAGTGTGAACTCAAGAATGAGACTACCAATATTACCCCCAGCTCTAATACTTACTAGCTGTGTGACTTTGGGCAAGTTATTTAACCTCTCCGTACCTCAGTTTTGTTATCTGTAAAGGGGGGTTAATAATAGTACCTAACTCATAGGGTTGTGAGGATTAAATAGGTTATTTTATGCCAAGGGCTTAAAACTGTCAGGCATACAATGACTTCCACGTGCAGGTATTATTTATTGTTATCATCATCCTCATCCTGGAACAGCCTCTTCATTGTCTTTTAGCCATAGCCTATTATACCTGTTATAACAGGTAGATAGTGTTTGGTTTCTCCGAAATACAGAGATAGAGCTGTAAGCTTTGATATACGTTACCTCTTGTTTAGGACTGAGATCGCTAAAGATGCACATACACACCAATAGGGTGAGAGAAGAAAATATTAGAAACTTATATTCATAATTATTTTATATAGCATTTTTAAAATTTATTTATTTATTTTTGGCTGTGTTGGGTCTTCGTTTCTGTGTGAGGGCTTTCTCTAGTTGTGGCAAGCGGGGGCCACTCTTCATTGCGGTGCGCGGGCCTCTCACTGTCGCGGCCTCTCTTGTTGCAGAACACAGGCTCCAGACGCGCAGACTCAGTAGTTGTGGCTCACGGGCCCAGTTGCTTCGCGGCATGTGGGATCTTCCCAGACCAGGGCTCGAACCCGTGTCCCTTGTGTTGGCAGGCAGATTCTCAACCACTGCGCCACCAGGGAAGCCCTATAGCACTTTTTAAACGTACATTTGTGTGTGTTATGTAATATACACAATATGTTAATACAGGGATGCACGTATATACTTTCTGAATAAGTATAGGAATACTGGGAGAAAGTGTTCAAAGTGCAACTTTGTTTATAAAAACAGGTGGTGGGACAGATTTGGCCCATGTGCTGTGATTTGCCAAACTCCACAGAGGTACATGGTTCTTCACCTGCCTCACTGAGCCACTGTTGGACTGTGTTCTCAGGTACTTTGGGTTATTTGACATGAAGATTGAAACCACTGTATTAAAATTCAGTTAGTAAGTAATAGAGCCAGAATTTTAAACTCTGTGAAGGAAGGAGGGAAGGGAGGGAGGGAGGAAGGAAGGAAGCAAGGAAGGAAGGAAGGAAGGAGAGGGAGAGAGAGAGAGAGGGAGGGAGGAGGGAACCTTGTAGAATATATTATCAAAGATAATTTCAAAACAAAAAGGCATCAGGTACTAGGAAGAAGAAAGGTACACTGAACAGCCAAAGCAGATAAAGCAGATACAGTACTGACGGTCACAGAGCTCAGAAGTGGGCTAGGATCAACCTAAGAGTTTAAAAAATAAAGGCAAAGAAAAGGATAAAACAGTCCTGCACTCTCAGATGGTGGGATTGATAAGAAATAACTTCATAGATGTTTGTATTTTGTACCTTAAAAAATTGGGGTGTTGGCAGGAGTGCAAAAGACAAAGTCGTTCTCTTTGGGGTGAGAGGCAGAGTAACATTGCTGTTCAGCTCAGCGACTGTAGAACAATCATGAACCTTGCAAATGCAAGCAGGGAGGCCATGTGTAGAAGAGCTCTGTAGTGCTGCTCTGCAGTACCCATCAATCCCGTGCTGCCCATTCAGGTCACACTGTATAAATCTGTCATACTGCATCTCTATCCTTGACAGCTACCTTTAGCACAGAACAGTGTATGAGAGGGGGAAAACTTTGAGTCAACAAGAAAAAAGTTCATTTACATTTACCATATAATCTGTTGTACATAGTATATATCGGATTTCTATTTTAACTTTTTAAAAATGGTTTGTGTGTAATGGGTTAAATACCCCAACTATCCAGAAAATTAATATTCTCAGCAATTTGTTTGTACCACCTGATATTTCTTGTATGCATGCTTCTGCATCTGGTAGGTATCTGTAGGTGGATCACCTTACATTTTGACAACCTGATTTTTTTTTAATTTGGAAAAATACATGTCCCTTGAATACCTTCCAGCCCAGTGGGGGCATTAGAACATGTAAACAAATACTGTAGTATAATGTATGCAACAGACATGTAAACAATGTTCAGAAGTAATATAGAGAAGAAAATGACTATTCCTTTGTGTATGCAGAAGTGATTTCAGGAAAGAACCAGAATTTTCATGGAGTACATGGCATAGAGATAGGTAGGACTTTCAGAAAGATCAGCATGTACAGAGGTGTGAAGGATGTGCTATTTTCAGGGAACTACAAGGAGTTCAGTATTGGTAGAAAACAAAGGGCAGAGAGGGGTCAAATGATGGGAGCTGATTCTGGGAAAATAAGCAGGGGATAGATCATTTCTCCCCTGACCATCACCTCTCACCCTTTTCCCCATAAACAACCTATGGGTTTATTTATATTTAAATATTATAAAAATTGATGTTTACATGTAAGGAAGTTTCCACCCCTTTTCAACCTTATGGAGAACTTTTAAAAGAATGAATTTTATAGAGATATTGGAGAGATTAATTGCACTATTTTCAGTTTTCCTCTGTAGTGTATCAAAAAGCAGATGCGCTTTTTTTTTTTTTTTTTTTTGCTGTACTCAGGCCTCTACTGTTGTGGCCTTTCCCATTGCGGAGCACAGGCTCCAGACGCACAAGCTCAGCGGCCATGGCTCACGGGCCTAGCCGCTCCGCGGCATGTGGGATCTTCCCAGACCGGGGCACGAACCCATGTCTCCTGCATTGGCAGGCAGACTCTCAACCACTGTGCCACCAGGGAAGCCCCGCAGATTCACTTTTTACAAGAGGAAGAATGAGGATTGGTTCTACATAAATACTGTTTTAGCTTTGTAAAAGGGCTCTTTAAAAGAAGTAGGTGAAGAATATATCATTCTAGTAAAAGAACTTAAGTGTGTGTGAGTTTGTGTGTGTGTTGAATTATTTTTGTTCTGTTTTCTTCCCTCTTTTGTGCTCCTCATCAAGTACTGCCGTTTACTATGGTATATTCTTCCTAAACACCTGCTGTCAAATGCATCAAGTCTTTTCTTGCACAGTGCTACGGGTTTCTACAGAACTGAGCAAGCCCAACATTAGACAGATAGCCTACAGACTGATTGATTTATTTGTTTTAATACAAACGCATGCTCAGATGTTGTCATACAGAAATCCTTTTTAGAAGAATTATTTTTCAAAGAACGAAGAATGTTGTAACCCTAGCCCCTAACCCTGTGCCTGGCACATAGTAGATACTCACAAATGTTTGTGGAATTGAACTGTTCTGTGAAGTCTCAAACTGAATAGTCTCGAACTCCTTCAACTCTACGAGTAACTGAATATTTTAAATAGCTACAGTATGAATTGAAATGTTTAAAAAGCGTTTCCAGCAGTTGAAAAGTTGTATCATATTATAAGATCCAGATTTTAATTTGGCAAGTATTGTTCTCTTTGCAGAATACAAAACAAATCTATGTAAAAGAAATCCTGCTTTATCTTTATCTTTCTTTGCAAAATGGGAAGGCATTGTCAAAGGGGGGAAATGTCTAATAATAAGTTGAAAACTTTGGGCAGTTCTACTTGAAAGATATCTCTTAAATTGTGCTTTGCAGGTTCACTGCCTCTGTTATTATTATGTTCTAATGTAAGACCTCAAGATTGTATCCTCTTCCTAACTGGAAGCTGCACTTCATTCCTGTGCTGCCTCCACACTGCGGCCAGAATTATTTGTTTCCTTAAACAGAAAATTAAGCCTGTATTTCTTCACCTGATTACAAACCTTTCACAATTTCCTATGGACCATGATGAGATAAAGACCACAGTCCTTGGCATTACCCACCGTATGTAATAATATCATACCTGTAGAGGGTATTTGTTTGCTTGTTTGTTTGTTTTACTTCATCTATCTTCGTAGTCCCATGTTTCCAAGAAGCCTCCACCAGTGCTTCCCAAACTTCTCCATAATATGTCACACATGGTAATAATAACCAGACAAAATTGCTGTCTGACTGCCTGGGGCCTCTGGCTTCTCTGGGCTCCTGGCCTTCCTGAGAGCTGAAGGAAGCAACATCCTTAGCACACCTGTAATCCATTCCTGGTGCAACTGTTGCAAAGGTGCAACAGTAAACCTTTTGCCTTCCCAGAAATGGTTTGTACATTGCTGCACCCTTAATTCTTTGGACGTAGTATTTACTCTGCCTTTCTCACCTTCTCAACCTGGTAAATATCCCCTACTTGCCATGTAAGGCCCATCTCATTTGGATCAGGGTAATGTTTCTAGATTTTTTAAGGCAGTTTGAAATTTCTCACTTCCAAAGTCTTAAATCAATTAATCTTGACTCTTGGAACTTCTCACTTTCCATTATCTGAATCAGGTGTAATAAGTATAACTTCACTAATAATGATTTTATGTTTTAAAAATACAAATAAAATTTTTATTTCCTTGGATTTTTTGGAAAGATTCTTTCCCGCATAGATTATATTCTCCATGGTTTCAAATATACCCATCTCAAAAGGGTTACTTATTTAAAGTATGATGTGTGTAGTACAACTATATATCATTACTACTTAGTTATACTACAAAATTAAAAGATCTCAAATTATTTCTTATGAAAAGGTTTACTAAGCTAAAAGCTATAAGAGAGGAATTATGAAGATTGGTTAGAACCTATTGCTTATTTTAAGTGTAATTGACTTCTAACACATTCCTGTCAACTCTTTCTGCCTTTCTAAAATGTTTTGTATATGCATTAGGTAAATATGGCTGGTTTTATCTCATCAAATGAGTGGCTTTTAGTATCACAGCATCCATCAAGTTGCAATTTTATTCTCAACTCATCCTTAAATTATTAACACTTATTAAATATTTTGTCATCTTTTCTACTACTGTCTTAGCCCATTGATTAAGACTTACTGTATTTAATTCTTTGTATGTTGACTTTTCTCCACTTTTAAAGTGTAAGTTCTTAAAGATTAGGTCCGAGTCGTATGCTTGTTTGTATTGCTCATAGTTTGTATTGCTCAGAGTGCACAAAAAAGTAACTCAAGTTGGTGTTTTTAAGTTACTTTTAAAATATCACATGGGTAGTTAAAATTTTGTTATTCAGATTTTATGTAAAATCTGTTTCTCTTTTCTGATTTCTATTCAGCAGGTATTTCCCCCAACTTAAGTACAATTTATATACTTTCTCATTGCCCTAAAAGCTTAATTACCAAGTAATATAGGGCAGAGTGTTCCTTGCAGGGGCTTGCATGGTTTTTGCTAAATGTTGCTTATTTTATTGATCTCTAAAGCTGTTCTTCCTTCAGTCTAATTATACTTTTAAAGATTATTAAATTTCATAGAAGATATTAAGAAATAGTATTCCTGAAACATTAAGAATTTCAAGACTTAAAAAGATAGTAGCTAAAGTGAAATAAGCCAGACAGAGAAAAACAAATACCATGTGGTATCATTTATATGTGGCATCTTAAAAAAAAAAGCGGATTTCATAGAAAGAGAATAGAATGGTGGTTGCCAGGGGCAATGGAGGTGGGGGGTATGAGGACATGTTGGTCAGAGGGTACAAACTTTCAATTATAAGAAAGTTTTGAGGATTTAATGGACAGCATTGTGACTAAAGTTAATAATATGGTATTATACACTTGAAATTTGCTGAGAGTAGACCTTAACTGTTCTCACCACACACACAAAGAGTTAACTAAATTTGAGGTGATGGATATGATCTTGATAATAATTTCACACTGTAAATGTATATCAAATCATCACATTGTACACTTTAAATATATACAAGTATATTTGTTAATTTTCCTCAATAAAACTGGAAATAAATAAATTTAAAGATAACAGCAAAATTCAAAGATATAAAACATTTCTGTACTAGCAAATTGGACAACCTAGAAGAAATGGACAAGTTTCTACAAACATACAGGCTGCCAAAACTGAGTCAAGAAGAAGCAGATAATTTGAACAGAACAATCACTAGAAATGAGATAGAATCTATAATTTAAAAAAACAAAACAAAACAAGACAAAACAAAACTCCTTGCAAACTAAAGTCAAGGACTGGACGACTTCACTGGGGAATTCTACCAAACACACAAAGAAGAATTTATACTTATCCTTCTCAAACTATTCCAAAAATTGAAGAGGAAGGAACACTCCCGAATTCATTCTGTGAAGCCACCATCACCCTGATACCAAAACCAGACAAAGACACTAAAAAAACGAAAATAACAGGCCAGTATCTTTGATGACTATAGATTCAAAAATCCTCAACAAAATATTTACAAACAGAATCCAACAGTAATAAAAAGGATCATACACCATGATCAAGTTGGTTTCAGTCCAGGGCCACAAGCATGATTCAACATACAAAAATCAGTTAATGTGATACACCACATAAACAAAAGGAAAGACAAAAACCACATGACCATCTCAATAGACACAGAAAAAGCATTTAACAAAATTCAACATCCATTCATAATAAAAACTCTTACCAAAGTAGGCATAGAGGGAACATATCGCAACATAATAAAAGCCATTTTTGACAAACCCACAGTCAACATAATACTCAAAGGTGAAGAGCGGAAAGCCTTCCTGCTAAATTCAGGAACTAGACAAGGATGCCCACTCCCCACTTCTATGCAGCATAGTACTGGAAGCCCTAGCCACAGCAGTCTGACAAGAAAGAAGAAATAAAACGTATCCAAATTGGAAGGGAAGAGGTAACACTCTCACTGTTTGCAGATGATGTGATACTCTATGTAGAGAACCCTAAAGTCTCCACACAAAAACTACTAGAACTGATAAACAAATTCAGCAAGGTAGCAGGATACAAGGTTAACATACAGAAATCTGTTGCATTTCTTTACACTAGCAATGAAATATCTGAAAGAGAAAGTAAAAAAAAAAAAAACCCATTTGAAATCACGTCAAAAATAAAATAAAATACTTGGTAATAAACTTATCCAAGGAGGTGAAAGACCTATATGCTGAAAACTATAAAACATTGATAGGGCTTCCCTGGTGGTGCAGTGGTTGGGAGTCCGCCTGCCGATGCAGGGGACGCGGGTTCGTGCCCCGGTCCGGGAAGATCCCACATGCCGCGGAGTGGCTGGGCCCGTGAGCCATGGCCGCTGAGCCTGCGCGTCTGGAGCCTGTGCTCCGCGGCGGGAGAGGCCACGACAGTGAGAGGCCCACGTACAGAAAAAAAAAAACATTGGTAAAGGCAGTTGAAGATGATTCAGAGAAATGAAAGTTATCCTATGCTCTTGGATTGGAAGGATTAATATTGTTAAAATGGCCATATTACCCAAAGCAATCTACAGATTTAATGTGATCCCTATCAAAATAGGGACATTTTTCACAGAACTGTAACAAATAACCCTAAAATTTACATGGAACCACAAAAGACCCAGAATTAATTGCCAAGGCAGTCCTGGAGACATAACCCTTCCAGACTTCAGACTATACTGCAAAGCTACAGTAATCAAAACAGCATGACACTGGCACGAAAGCAGGCATATGGATCAATGGAACAGAATAGAGAACCCAGAAATAAACCCACACACTCACAGTCACTTCATCTATGACAAAGGAGGCAAGAAGGTACAGTGGAGAAAAGACAGTCCTTCAACAAATGGTTCTGGGAAAGCTGGACAGCTACATGTAAATCAATGAAATTTTAACACTCCCTCACACCATATACAAAATAAACTCAAAATGGTTTAAAGAAGTAAATATAAGACATGACGTGTAAAATTCCTAGAAAAACATAGGCAAAACATTCTCTGACATAAATCGTAGCAATATTTTCTTAGATCATTCTCCCAAGGCAAAAGAAGTAAAAGCAAAAATAAACAAATGGGACCTAATCAAACTTAAAAGCTTTTGCACAGCAAAGGAAACCCTCAACAAAATTGAAAGACAACCTATGGAATGGGAGAAAATATTTGCAAATGATGAGACCGACAGGGGCTTAATATCTAAAATGTAAAAACAGCTTACACAGCTCAATATCAAAAAACAACCCAGTCAGAAAATGGGCAGAAGACCTGAATAGACATTTTTCCAAAGAAGACATACAGATGGCCAACAGGCACATAAAGAGATGCTAAACATGGCTAATTATTAGAGAAATGCAAATCAGAAAACACAAAAAACATTTCCAGGGCTTCCCTGGTGGTGTAGTGGTTAAGAATCCGTCTGCCAATGCAGGGAACATGGGTTCGAGCCCTGGCCCGGGAAGATCCCACATGCCGCAGAGCAACTAAGCCCGTGCGCCACAACTACTGAAGCCCGTGCACCTAGAGCCCGTGCTCCACAGCAAGAGAAGCTACCGCAATGAGAAGCCCACGCACCGCAACAAAGAGTAGCCCCCGCTCGCCGCAACTAGAGAAAGCCTGCGCACTGCAACGAAGACCCAGCGCAGCCAAAAATAAATAAATAAATTTATAAAAAATAAACACACACACACACACAGAGCTAGGATCCCACATTTAAAAAAACATTTCCAGAAGTCAGCTATGTTCTCTAGGCTGAATAATGTGTATCTGCAACATGAAAAGATTTAATAAATACAAGCATGTTCTAGGGCCTCCTCTTAATGATTCCTTTATCAGATTCCTATTGAAGAGAGCAAGCCTATTTCTATAACTTCTCCCTTCTCTATTACGAAAGGGCTATGAATTGAGCATTTCAGAGACTATGATAAGAAGCAGGAAGAGGCAAGTAGAGACTTGTTAAATAGTAATCCTGTTTAAACATTGAAATATAAATATAAATCAAGAATCTGTATTTTAACCTGACTTGTCTACCATTATTCTAACCTCGTGGTTTTAGAACATTTATTCGTTCATTCATTTAAAGAACATTAATGTCTACCATGTGCCAGGTATTAGGATCCAAAGATAACTGGCGTTCCCTATATTCAAGGAGCACAGTCAAATACTGGAATAATTATACAGGAACAGTAACAGTGATAATAGCATCTAAATTGAAGCATGCATGCCATGTGCCAAGCACTGTGCTGAGCCCTTTATATAGATTATGTCATTCAATTCATAGGGTCATCCTCTGAGTAACTAGTACTGTTAAGGATTTTAAGATACCAAGGGGTTTAAATGATTTATCTAAACACACAGCTAATACATGATGGAGCTAGAATTTTAACCCAGTTAGGGTGATTCTTTTGCCCTCACTTTTTTTTTTTTTGACATTTATAAAATTTATTTTGGTAAAATATTAATAACATAAAATTTACCAATTTAGTCATTTTAGAGCGCACAGTTAGGTGGCATAAAATATATTCACATTGCTCTACTACTACCACCATCCATCTGCAGATATTTTTCATCTACAGATCTTTTTCCATTTCCCCTAAATAAACCTCCATACACATTAAACAATAATTTTCCATTCCCCCACTTGGTTTGCTTCCACCTTTTGTGTATTGTGAATAATGATACTGTGAACATGGGTGTACAAATATCTATTAGAGTCCCTGTTTTTAATTATTTTGGGTATATACTCCAAAGTGGAATTGCTGAATCAAAAGGTGTAAAAGTCAATTAAAATTTTTTTTCACGACCACCACATCGTTTCCGTAATGGCTGCCCATTTTACAATACATTCAAACCAACAGTGCACAAGGATTTTCTGTATATCCTAACACTTGTGATTTCCTGTGGTTTTGTTTTAATGATAATGGATGTACATGGTATCTCATTGTGGTTCTGACTTGAAACTCCTTAGTGATTAGTAACGTTGAGAATATTTTCATGCGATTATTAGCCACCGATACATCTTTGGAAAATTCATGTCTTTTGGGCATTTAAAAAATCTGATTGTTTGATTGTTGAGATGTAGGAGTCATTTATATATTTGGATATTAACCCCTTATCAGATATATGATTCGATGGTGTCTTTGGTGCACCTTAAAAAAATATTTATGTATTTCAGTTTAACTGTTTTTCTTTTGTTGCCTGTACATTTGGTGTCATATCAAAGAAATTATTTCTAAATCCAAGGTTATGAAGGCTTTCCTGTATTTTTTAATAGTTTAACTGTTTTAGCTCTTATGATTAGGTCTTTGATCCAACTTAATCATTTTTTTAATAAAATGTAAGGTAAGGATCCACCTTCATTATTTTCCATGTGGATATCCAGTTTCCTCAATAAGATTTGCTGAAAAGACAGTCCTTTCTTCAATGACTGGTCTGTGTATCCTTTTCAAAAATCATATGACCACATTAGTGAGGGCTTTATAAGGGGCTCTCCATTCTGTTCGATAGGTTTATGTAACTCTCCTTGGATAAGTAACACAGTGTCTTGATTGATGTAGGTTTTTAGGAAGTTTTGAAATTTGGATGTGTGAGTCCTCCAACTTGTGTTCTTCTATAACAAGATTGTTTTGGCCATTCGGGGTCCCTTGAAATTCGTTATGAATTTTAGTCTTCTAACTCTACAAAAAAATACTATTCTCACATTTGAATCTGTGGATTGATTTGTATAGTTTTGACATCTTAACAAAATTAAATCTTCCAATCTTTGAACATAGATGTCTTTCCATTTATTTGTGTCTTCTTTAAATTTTTCAATTTTGCCCTCACTTTTAACCTGTATGCCAAATTACAAGTTATATAGTACTCAGAAGAGTGATAGAACGTTGTATAAAAGAGAAGACTTTTAAGCTGAAACTTGAACACGAGGCGAAGCTTACCTGATAGGCTATGAGATAAAAGCATTCAGAGCAGAGAGAGGATTATGTGTGAGAGCAAGGATGCAGAAAGCAGCATGGAGTTTGGCTAACTGTGAGTGCTTAGAGTCCTTAGAGCCACAGGGTGAAAAAGGAAAAGTGGCTGCAGATAAGTTGGGAGAGTTACACCAAAATTACAGAAGCTTGAAATATTATACTTGAATTTGACTTTTTCCCTTGAGGTGCCCTTAAATGGTTAGAAAATAGGAAGTTACAGTATTTGCAGTTACAGTGATCAGTTTAGCAGTGATGTAGATAGAGAGGGAGAAGAAGGAAAGAGTAAGACTGCAGGCAGGAAAAACAACTAGCAGGGTAGTTATGGTATTCTAGACAAGAGATTATGTTGGCACGACTTCATTGAGTAAACATGTATTGAGTGCCTTGAATGTGCTATTGCTGAGTTTACATTGTTGAATAAAAAAGTATGATGCCTGCCATTACATACTGCCTACAATCTATTGGGAAAGACAGACAGGAAACAAACAAATATATAATAAAGAAGATAGAGTAGAAGTAACAGTTTCAAGAGAGATTTAAGAGGTAGAATTAACCACACCTATTAATCAGTTGAATTTAGAGTGAGAGAGATACCTAAAGTCCAGGGTTTCTTTGAAATAAATCAGAGCTGTTACCAAGGATCCACCTCTCTCCCTAGTTTCTGGAACTGTTTTCTCCATGAATCATGATATATTGATATGTTTTCATTAGAGTAAAATGTAAAGGCTCAGTGCTGCTTTTCTTTATAGAAGAAAGACGTTCCCTGCACTCACATACACACCCTTGTTGATCATTTTATTTATTTCTTTTAAAGGGGGTAGGAAAATTATGTTTTCTGAACACCAACCTATGCCAGACACAGGGCTAGATGATCTACATACATCATTTCCCATAACCCTTCTAAAAGCCTTGTTGATCATTTTAAATGAATGAGAGCCAATGGAACCTGATTTTTCAAAGTGTCTGTTTTAATGCTTTGGTATGAACAAGTATTTCTCTGCTAATTAGATTAGGACATGGATAGAATATAAAATTACAAATGTTGAACTTCAGAATTTATAAAAAAAGAAAAGGTAGCCCTTTAACTGTGGTAAAGGTAGCCCTTTAACTGTGACCTTTACAAAATGAACTGAGTTCATTTTGTAAAGGTCAGACGAAGAAAAGGTAGTAGTATTAGTTTAAGTAGTGTAACTACTAAAATTGTAATAACACATTTTCAGTAAAGATCATATAATGTAATCAGGCATTGCCTTGAGTAAGATAATGTATGGAATTGGGTCTAGAAGGCCCATTTAAAAGGTCACCTAATACAGTAATTCTTACTGTGAGGTGCACAAGCAGATTTCACTTGAACTCAATGGAATTATTTGCAGAATTGTGTGGGGATGTTTTCTCATCTTGTATATTTTGAGGGAAATTCTTGTCAGAAGTATGTAGGCCTCTCTGATTAAAGAACCACCACCATTTTCACACATGAGGAAACTGAGGCTGTGAGAGGTATAGAGACTTCCCCAAGGTCTTGAATAAGTCCTCTTGAAAAGGCAGTTTGCCCGACAGTTTTTAAAATAGAGTTAATGTAAGACTGCAGTGTCTATGACCTTGCGGCCAGAAGCGTTCAGGGTATTAGGAAGCCTGGGCTTGTTTCTTCATTAGAACTGTCATATGGTGATTTTAAAATATCAGAACATGCCATCATTCAGAATACATTCTTTCACCCTAATATTGCAGAACAGTATCTTTAAAGAAATTCTAGGAAGGGTGTTAACTCATTCAGGATTTTACAGGAAGGAAAGCTCTTTCCTACCTTTTTTTAAGCTAACTTTCACTGACAAGATCAAGCCAGAAAAAGCCTAGCTGGCTGATGGCCCAGATAAGGTTATATTCGTTCAAGTGTCCTCAACCTGCATTGCCCGCGGACAGCTACAACTTGGGGGGGGCGGGGGGGCACAGATGCATGCTGAGTGTTGTTCCAGTGACTTAGATGATGTGTGCCCTCTATATCCTTTGCTGTGTTGTTCTTGCAGCTATTAGAAAGGAAATTTTAAAATAGCCTAGAATGACTAGTTTTCCCAGAAAGGTGAAAAGGATAACCTCAACTTTAAAAAACTAATCAAGCCATTCGCAGCTGTATCCCCAGCAGCTAAAACAGAGCCTGGCACAGAGTAGCTGTGTAATAATTTTTTTGATGAAAGAAATATTTAAATTTATTGTGTTACCTGTGTCATATTTCAGAACAAGAATTTTTTTTTCTTTGTCCATTGATACTGAGTATCATATTGTACTGGCAAGATAGTAAAGTAAAAAAGGTATGATTCAATATTCAGAGACCTCCTAATTTCAGTTCAATTTCTGTCATTTATTGCATGATCCTAGGCCTCATTTTCTTTTTCTTAATGGGGGTATATCTAATTCACAGAATGTAGAGTCATATTAAATGAAATACACTATGTGAAAATTGCTTTATAGATTCTTAAGAGCTATATAAATATTAACGTTATTCATCTTAGATAATATTTTTAATAATTTGAAAAAATATGTTTACTGGTATCATCCTAATTTCCTAAATCCTGTATTTATTTGTTTTAGGTAGGGAAGAAGTGATCCCCATGATTGAAATGCAGTTTTGAATTCTATGATAAAGTACATTTCAAGGAAGATGATCTTGCATCATTTCTACCTAATGAACTAATGTTAGGTGTGGGGAATAGTGTGAAAATAATTAAAGCATTCATTTTCAAACAAAGGCACTGTATTTACTATGCATTTGTTAATTGACTTTTTGCTGGCTAATTTGTACATGACTTAAGAATTAATAGATATTTGATAAACGCTCAGCATGTTCTAGGTATTGTGATATGTGCAAAAAGTATACAGCAGCATTTTTCAAAGTGGAAATGTAATGTTAGCTTTTGAGATGTTCTGTGATTAGAATGTGGGATAGAATTTCTATCTGCTACTGCAGCTCCCTCCTGGAGATTTTTCATACCCATTAGTATCGGCTCCAAAAATTCCTGCATATAGAAACCTGTTTAATTTTGTTTCTACCCAGTGTTTCCCTAACTTATTTTAACAAGAAAATCCTTTTTTTCATTATATCTGCTAACATTTACCCAAGCATTTTATGAGACACCTGTATAAGATATATGGTATGGACTCCATGAGTTTTAACGTTCTGTTTGGAACTCTAAACATAAATATAAGGTAATTTAAAAAAAAGAGGGAGAGTCCAAGAAGATAATCTTTTTAGATAGAGAAGATCTGAAAACATCTCTAATGCCCTTAAGTTTATGATGTATAATACTGAGAACCTAACAAATGCAAGTTTAATCAACTTTATTTAGTTATAATTTACACACAATAAACTGCATCAACTTAAAGTGTACAATTCAGCTAATTTACATATATACTATATGTGAACCTGTGAAGCGACCTCTGCAATCCAGATGTAATAGAACATTTCAGTCAACCTAAAAGGTTCCTTTTGCTCCTTGGCAATCCATCTTTCACTCTACCCTAGACTCCAAACAACCACTTGTCTGCTTTTTGTATAGATTAGATTGAATTTTTAAGTATCTTATATAAATGGAATTTATAGTATGTATTTTTCAATGTCTGGTTTCTTTAACTCAGCACAATGATTTTGAGACTTGTGCATGTTATTGAGTGTATCAGTAGTTTTTCTTTTTTATTGCCGAGTGGTATTCTATTATATATAAATACATATTTTGTTCATTCATGAAATGGTAGACATTTGGATTATTTACAGCTTGGGGCTGTTCTGAATAAAGCTGCTATGAACATCTATGTACAGATCTGCATGGCTATACGTTTTTGTTCCTCTCAGATAAATACCTAGTAGTAGAGTAGCTGGGTTGTTATGGTGGGGAACTTTCTAAGAAACTGCCAGTTTTCCAAAGTAGTTGTACTGTTTTATGTTCCCATTAAGAGTGTAAAAGTTCTAGTTTCTCCATATCCTTATTCAGTCTTTGGTGTTGTCAGTGTCTTTAGTTTTAGTCATTGTTATGAGAAGGTAATGATACCTCATTGTGGCTTAAATTTGCATTGATCTGATGACCAATGATTCTGAGCAGCTTTTTTTTTTTTTAATTTATTAATTAATTAATTTATTTTTGGCTGTGTTGGGTTTTCGTTTCTGTGCGCAGGCTTTCTCTAGTTGCGGCGAGCGGGGGCTACTCTTCATCGCGGTGCGCGGGCTTCTCATTGTAGTGGCTTCTCTTGTTGCAGAGCACAGGCTCTAGACCTGCAGGCTCAGTAGTTGTGCCTCACGGGCTTAGTTGCTCCGCGGCATGTGGGATCTTCCCAGACCAGGGCTCGAACCCATGTCCCCTACATTGGCAGGCAGATTCTTAACCACTGCACCACCAGGGAAGCCCCTGAGCAGCTTTTTACTCAACACTTACTTGCCAACCCTATAGCTTCTTGTATCTGAATCTGTTCAGATTTTTTGCCCACTTTCTATTGGGTTGTTTATTTTCTTATCACTGAATTTTAAGGGTTCTTTTTATATTTGGATACAAGTTTTTTGTCAGATATAACTATTGTGAATATTTTATCCCAGTCTGTGGCTTGCCTTTTTATCTTCTTAAAGGTATCTTTAGACGAGAAGAAGCGTTTATTTTTATAAAGACCAGTTTATCAATTTTTTTCGTTTATACTTCTAGAAGTTTGTAGTTTTAGCTCTTACACTGAGATTTATGATCCATCTCAAGTTAATTTTTGAGTATATAGGGTGAGGTAGGGGTCAATGTTCATTTTAAAAATATGAGTATCTAGTTGTTGAGCATCATTTCTTAAAATACTTTCCTTTCCTCATTGAATGCATTAATAATAAAAATCAATATGAATTCCTTATTCTGTTCTATTAATCTTTTATTTCTGTCTTCCAGACCTTATCACACTATCTTGTTTCTCTATTAGCGTTGTAAGTTTTGAAGTCAGGTAAGTCCTTCAACTTTGTTCTTTTTTTAGGTTGCTTTCACTATTCTCAGTCATTTGCATTTCCATATAAATTTTATAATCAGTTTGTCACTTTTTAAAAAAGTCTTTGTGTAATTTTGATTGGAATTGCATTGAGTCTATAGATAAATTTGGAAAGAAAGAATATCTTCATAATTCTGAGTCTTCCAATGAACATGGTATATCTCTCTGTTTAAATAGGTCTTGTTTAATTTCTCTCAACAGTGCTCTGTAGTTTTCAGTGAAGCATTCTTTTGTTAATTTTATTCCTGTCTTTTATATTTTTTATATATTTCCATAAATTAGATCTTTTAAACTTCATTTTCTAGTTAGTTTGCTGCTTAATACATTTTTTCTAATATTAAACTTGTATCCTATAATCTTGCTATTAGTTGTTTTGTAGATTCCGTAGGAGTTTTATATAAACTCTCATGATATCTACAAATGAGGATAGTTTTACTTTTTACTCTTCCAAGTTCTATACTTTCTTCCCCCCATGCCCTCCCTACTCTGGTTTCACCTTATCGCAAAGGCTAGTATCTCTATTATAATATTTGGTGAAAGTGGTGTTTTTTACCTTGTTCTTGATCTTAGGTATAAAACATTAAATATTTTGACAATTATGATGTTACCTGTAGGTTTTTTTATTTTATTTTACTTTTATTTATTTATTTATTTTTGGCTGTATTGGGTCTTCATTGCTGTGTGCAGGCTTTCTCTAGTTGCGGCGAGCAGGGCTACTCTTCGTTGAAGTGCACGGGCTTCTCACTGCGATGGCTTCTCTTGTTGTGGAGCACAGGCTCTAGGCACACGGACTTCAGTAGTTGCAGCACGCAGGCTCAGTAGTTGTGGCTCACGGGCTTAGTTGTTCCGCGACATGTGGGATCTTCCCGGACCAGGGATCGATCCTATGTCCCCTGCATTGGCAGGTGGATTCTCAACTGCTGTGCCACAAGGGAAGCCCTACCTGTAGGTTTTTGTAATACCATTTATTATATTGAAGAAGTTCCCTTCTGTTCCTAGTTTGCTGAGAGTTTTCTTATTTTGAGCAGATCTTAAACTTTGTCATTTGTTTTTTCTGCACATATTAAATGATCATTATTGTTTTTCTCCTTTATTCTGTTTACTGTGGTGAATTATATTCATTGGATTTTGAGTGTTAAACTAACCTTGCATTCCAGGGATAATTCTTACTTGGTTATGATGATTTATCCATTTTATATATTGTTAGATTCTATTTGCCAATGTTTTTAAAGGATTTTTAGGTCTATATTTATGAAGGTGTCATTAATCTGTAATTTTCAATTTTTGTAGTATCTTTGTCAGGTTTTAGAGTTAGTATTATGCTGGCTTTATAAAACAAGTTGAGACGTGTTCCCGTCTCTGTATTCTAAAGTGATTGTATAATTTTGATGTTATTTCTTCTTTGGTAAAATTCAGAAGGGAAATCATATGGGCTTGGATTTTTCTTAACACATTTTTGACCGGAGACGTATTAACAGCCACAGGCGTTAGTTTCTGCAAAAATCCCCTGGTCAATAATGTGTTAGTGGAAAGGTTGGTTACGGTGGATTCAATTTTTTGATGAGTTCAGTTTCATTTTTAAAAATAAATGTAGGGCTATTCTGATTTTCTGTTTCATTTTGTGTCCATTTTGTGCCTGAATTTTTCAAGAAATTTGTTTCTTTTTATCATCATAAAGTTGTTTATAATATTCTATTATTATCCATTTACTGTCTTTAGGATCTGTAGTGATAACCCTTCTTTCATTTCTGATGTTGATGATTTGTTCTCTCTATCCTTGTTCAGTCTAGCTAGAATTTAATCAATTTTTTAAATCTTTGTAGAAAACTACACTTGCCTTTGATTTTCTCTCTTGTTTGTTTCCCATTTCATTGATTTCTGCTCTCATGTTCATTATTTCCTTCCTGTACTTACTCTTGAAACTTAGGTCATTGCTTTTAGACTTCTTTCCTACTATAAGCATTTAAAGTTATAAAATTGCCTGTAAGCACTGCTTTAACTATATTCCACAAATCTTCATACGTTAGATTTTCATTATCATTCAACTTGAAACATTTTCTCATTTCCTTTGTGATATCTTCTTTGACCCATGGTTTATTTAGAAGTATGTTGTTTAATTTCCAGTGTGTTTGGGGTTTTCCTCTATGTCCCATTTTTATTCATGTCTAACTTACTCTTCTCATAGAGTTCTACTCTGTATGATTTCAGTCCTTTTGAATTTGTTGAGTTTTGTTTTATGGCTTATCATATGGGCTGTCTTGGTGAAAATACCAAGTGTACTTGAAAAGAATATGTGTTCTGCAGTTGTTGGGCATAGCGCCCTATAAATAAATATCAATTAGGTCAAGATGATTGATGGTCTTGTTAGATCCTCTCTGTCTTACTGATTTGTTTTCTAGTTCCATCAATGCTAAGAGAGGAATGTTAAAATCTCCTATTATGATTGTGGAATTATATATATTTATCTTTTTAAACCTGTCAATTTTTGCTTTATATATGTTGAGGCTCCATTATTAGGAACGTATGTATTAAGAAATATGAAGGTTCAGAGACTTTACCCTATTTGAAAGCTAACAAGTTAGTCTGCCACAATTTCATAGAATCTGGCAAAGGACTTGAGACTCCTGAGTCAGAGACAGAGGACAGTTTATTACTCACAGAATATCATCATTTTTTGCACCAGTTCCCTAAGAACTAAGTCCCACAGAGCAACCATATGAGGTTTCAATGTTTGTATTTTCTGTAATGTTTAATGTATGGCCCAGCTACATTTTCAGGATTTGGAGGTTTGTTGTTGTTGTTGTTGTTGTTTTAGTTTTTATAATTAAAAGAGGTTCATGTCTAATTCTTATCTTCCTTACTTTCTGTATTCTATCACACCTTCTTTCTGGATACTTCATATTCATAAGTACACATATAGAAATGTGCTGTTTTTCACTGTTTATAAGTGAGTATCTCCTAAATATTCAAGGAGTGCTGTTTCTGATTATGCCAGCAAGAAGAGTAATTTTTTTGGAGATGGACGGAGTCTACATTTTGGGGGTATATCATTTCTAATCCTTTTGATTTCTTCCTGAAGATTCAATTTTCCATCTCATGTCATTTTCCTTCAACCTAAAGAACTTCCTTTAGCATTTTCTGTAATGCAGGTCTACTGGAAACAGATTTCCTTGGTTTTCTTTTATCTAAAAATGACTTTATTTTTCCTTCGTTATTGAAGAGTACTTTCACTGGGAATAGAATTCTGGGGTGACATTTTTATTCTTTCAACACTTTAAAGATGTTGTTCTACTGGTTTCTGCCCTCCATTGTTTTAATTGAGAGTCATTGGTGATTCAAATCATTGCTCCCTGTATTCACTCTGGCAGCATTTAAGATTTTATCTTTGGTTTTCAGCAGTTTGACTATAATGTGTTCATGTATGGTTTTCTTTGTATTTATTTTGTTTGAAATTCACTGAGCTTCTTGATTTTGTGAATTTATGGTTGTTTACCAATTTGGGGGAATTTACAGCCTCTTCTTCAAATATTTTTTTCTACCCCATCTTCTCTTTTCTTTCCTTACTGGACTCTTATTAGACCTTTTTTTGTCCCACAAGAATGATCTTTGCTTGTAAACCTTACCATTTCACCTTCCTACTTAAAACCTTCCAGTGGCTTCTCATTGCAAATAGAATGCAGCCCAGACTCTTCACCATGTTGTGTAAGACCTCATAACCTGCCTGTGACTATCTCTCTAACCTCATTTCCTACGTCTTTTCACTTTATTCACTGTTTCTACCACAGTGGGTTTTTTCTGTCTCTGGAACATGCCAGTCATCTGTGCCTTTGTACTTGAGGTTTCTTTTACCTTGAATGCTCTTTCCCAGATCTTTGTATGGGTGTCTCCTTTGGATATCTGCATAAGTTACCTCCTCAAAGAGGCTTTCTCTGACTACCCCAACTAAAAGCTGCCCCATCCCCTCAAAGCACACACAAATACATGCACACTTTTGACCCATATCTCTCTTAATAGCTTTATGGAGATATAATTTACATACCATAAAATTCATCCACTTAAAATATAGAATTCAAAGGTTATTAGTATATTCACAGATTTGTAACTCTCGCTATAGTCAATTTTACACTTATCTGTCTTATTCGTGCTGTTTCCTAGTACCAAGAACAAACTCTGGTGTATAGTACCGCTCAACAGTTTTTTCTGAATAGATGACTTCATTAGCTCTAAGATAGTTCAGGCATTCACCTTCGATAAAATATTAGGGAAGTGCATTTGACTGCCATCAGCTCTAGAAGTATTCTTTGATCTGAGCTATGTTATTTTGTGGGCTCTCTGAAAAGAGCTTAACCCATATTTGAAGAGTTATTGCAGGAAGTTACCAAAAAAAACCTTTTGATATGATGAATGCAAGTCATATACACATTTCCTTAAAAGACAATAATCGCCTTTTACTGACCTGACAGTTGCTGAGGAGCAAAAAGCCTTTCAGAAATCCTGTTTTTCTATTTTCAAAAGTACCCTGACATTGTTTATTTGTTTGAATCTTTGAAATAGACTTTAGAATCTCTAGTACTTGTTTTATTTACTAATTATGATAATAGTGAGATATTCA
Organism: Monodon monoceros; assembly: GCF_005190385.1. NCBI lineage: Eukaryota > Metazoa > Chordata > Mammalia > Artiodactyla > Monodontidae > Monodon > Monodon monoceros. Next base: position 118,926,783 of record NW_021703777.1, read on the forward strand.
TGAGATTCTGGGCATCCTCTTTCCTTGGGTTCCTTCATATGGAATATCAATTCTGAGCTTGGTTAACCTTTGTTGCCCCTTCTTCTTTATAGGCCTTGATGCGACCTGGAAGAATTGATAGAATCATCTACGTGCCTTTACCAGATGCAGAAACAAGAAGGGAAATATTTAACTTGCAGTTTCACTCTATGCCAATCAGTAATGATGTTGATCTGAATGAACTCATCCTCCAAACAGAAACATATTCAGGAGCAGAGGTAAGATAGTTCCCCTTAAAATACCTTGGTGGGAAGAAAGCAGTGCTTTGGGGTCATTAGCGAAGAAAAGATTGCTTGATGCCAGCTGTTTTAAATAACTGTGTATTAAGTAATTTTAAAACAGGAAATATACTACATTGACTAAATTAAATTGCATTTTACCTGGCCTCTATTATATTTCAGTTGTTTTTACCTGGCTTATCTATTTCTCAAAATGTAGTCTTCAGAGAAGCAGCATAATATAGTGGAGAGAACACTGGACTAGAAGTAGAAGATTCTTCTTTGGGGGCTTTTTTTTTTTTTTTGCGGTACGCGGGCCTCTCACTGTTGTGGCCTCTCCCGTTGCGGAGCACAGGCTCCGGACGCGCAGGCTCAGCGGCCACGGCTCACGGGCCCAGCCGCTCCGCGGCATGTGGGATCTTCCCGGACTGGGGCACGAACCCGTGTCCCCTGCATCGGCAGGCAGATTCTCAACCACTGCGCCACCAGGGAAGCCCGGGGCTTTTTGTTTTTGCTTTTTGTTTGTTTGTTTGTTTATTTTAACATCTTTATTGGAATATAATTGCTTTACAATGGTGTGTTAGTTTCTGCTTTATAACAAAGTGAATCAGTAATACATATACATATGTCCCCATATCTCTTACCTCTTGCATCTCCCTCCCTCCCACCCTCCCTATCCCACCCCTCCAGGTGGTCACAAAGCACCGAGCTGATCTCCCTGTGCTATGCGGCTGCTTCCCACTAGCTATCTACCTTATGTTTGGCAGTGTATATATGTCCATGCCACTCTCTCACTTTGTCCTACCTTACCCTTCCCCCTCCCCGTATCCTCAAGTCCATTCTCTAGTAGGTCTGCATCTTTATTCCCATCTTGCCCCTAGGTTCTTCTGACCATTTTTTTTCTTTATTTTTTTTTTTTAGATTCCATATACGTGTGTTAGCATACGGTATTTGTTTTTCTCTTTCTGACTTACTTCACTCTGTATGACAGCCTGTATGACTTCACTCTGTATGACAGTCCATCCACCTCACTACAAATAACTCAGTTTCGTTCCTTTTTATGCCTGAGTCATATTCCATTGTTTATATGTGCCACATCTTCTTTATCCATTCATCTGTTGATGGACACGTAGGTTGCTTCCATGTCCTGGCTATTGTAAATAGAGCTGCAATGAACATTTTGGTACATGACTCTTTTTGAATTATGGTTTTCTCATTGTATATGCCCAGTAGTGGGATTGCTGGGTTGGGTGGTAGTTCTATTTTTAGTTTTTTAAGGAACCTCCATACTGTTCTCCATAGTGGCTGTATCAGTTTACATTCCCACCAACAGTGCAAGAGGGTTCCCTTTTCTTCACACTCTCTCCAGCATTTATTGTTTGTAGATTTTTTAATGATGGCCATTCTAACCAGTGTGAGATGATATCTCATTGTAGTTTTGATTTGCATTTCTCTAATGATTAATGATGTTGAGCATTCTTTCATGTGTTCGTTGGCAGTCTATATATCTTCTTTGGAGAAATGTCTATTTAGGTCTTCTGCCCATTTTTGGATTGGGTTGTTTGTTTTTTTGAAATTGAGCTGCCTGAGTTGCTTGTATGTTTTGGAGATTAACCCTTTGTCAGTTGCTTCATTTGCAAATATTTTCTCCCATTCTGAGGGTTGTCTTTTGGTCTTGTTTATGGTTTCCTTTGCTGTGCAAAAGCTTTGAAGTGTCATTAGGTCCCATTTGTTTATTTTTGTTTTTATTTCCGTTTCTCTAGGAGGGGGGTCAAAAAGGATCTTGCTGTGATTTATGTCATAGAGTGTTCTGCCTATGTTTTCCTCTAAGAGTTTTATATTGTCTGGCCTTACATTTAGGTCTTTAATCCCTTTTGAGTTTATTTTTGTGTATGGTGTTAGGGAGTGTTCTAATTTCATTATTTTACATGTAGCTGTCCACTTTTCCCAACACCACTTATTGAAGAGGCTGTCTTTTCTCTGCTGTATATTCTTGCCTCCTTTATCAAAGATAAGGTGACCATATGTGCATGGATTTATCTCTGGGCTTTCTATCCTGTTCCATTGATCTGTGTTTCTGTTTTTGTGCCAGTACTATATTGTCTTGATTGCTGTAGTTTTGTTGTATAGTCTGAAACCAGGGAGCCTGATTCCTCCAGCTCCGTGTTTCTTTCTTAAGATTGCTTTGGCTATTTGGAGTCTTTTGTGTTTCAATACAAATTGTGAAATTTTTTGTTCCAGTTCTGTGAAAAATACCAGTGGTAGTTTGATAGGGATTGCATTGAATCTGTAGATTGCTTTGGGTAGTAGAGTCATTTTCACAGTGTTGATTCTTCCAATCCAAGAACATGGTATATCTCCCCATCTATTTGTATCATCTTTAATTTCTTTCATCAGTGTCTTATAATTTTCTGCATACAGGTCTTTTGCCTCCTTAGGTAGGTTTATTCCTAGATATTTTATTCTTTTTGCTGCAATGGTTAATGGGAGTGTTTTCTTAATTTCACTTTCAGATTTTTCATCATTAGTGTATAGGAATGCAAGAGATTTCTGTGCATTAATTTTGTGTCCTGCTACTTTACCAGATTAATTGATTAGCTCTAGTAGTTTTCTGGTAGCATCTTTAGGATTCTCTATGTATAGTATCATGTCATCTGCAAACAGTGACAGCTTTACTACTTCTTTTCCAATTTGGATTCCTTTTATTTCTTTTTCTTCTCTGATTGCTGTGGCTAAAACTTCCAAAACTATGTTGAATAATAGTGGTGAGAGTGGGCAACTTGTCTTGTTCCTGATCTTAGTGGAAATGCTTTCAGTTTTTCACCATTGAGGACAATGTTGGCTGTGCGTTTGTCATATATGGCCTTTATTCTGTTGAGGAAAGTTCCCTCTATGCCTATTCTCCGGAGGGTTTTTAATCATAAATGGGTGTTGAATTTTGTCAAAAGCTTTCTCTGCATCTATTGAGATGATCATATGGTTTTTCTCCTTCAGTTTGTTAATATGGTGTATCACGTTGATTGATTTGCGTATATTGAAGAATCCTTGCATTCCTGGGATAAACCCCACTTGATCATGTTGTATGATCCTTTTAATGTGCTCTTGGATTCTGTTTGCTAGTATTTTGTTGAGGATTTTTGCATCTATGTTCATCAGTGATATTAGCCTGTAGTTTTCTTGCTTTGTGACATCTTTGTCTGGTTTTGGTATCAGTGTGATGGTGGTAGAATGAGTTTGGGAGTGTTCTTCCCTCTGCTATATTTTGGAAGAGCTTGAGAAGGATAGGTGATAGCTGTTCTCTAAATGTTTGATAGAATTCGCCCATGAAGCCATCTGGTCCTGGGCTTTTGTTTGTTGGAAGATTTTTAATCACAGTTTCAATCTCAGTGCTTGTGATTGGTCTGTTCATGTTTTCTGTTTCTTCCTGGTTCAGTCTCAGAAGGTTGTGCATTTCTAAGAATTTGTCCATTTCTTTCAGGTTGTCCATTTTATTGGCATAGAGTTCCTTGTAGTAATCTCTCAGGATCCTTTGTATTTCTGCAGTGTCAGTTGTTACTTCTCCTTTCTCATTTCTAATTCTATTGATTTGAGTCTTCTCCCTTTTTTTCTTGATGAGTATGGCTAATGGTTTATCAATTCTGTTTTTCTTCTTAAAGAACCAGCTTTTAATTTTATTGACCTTTGCTGTCGTTTTCTTCATTTCTTTTTCGTTTATTCCTGATCTGATCTTTATGATTTCTTTCCTTCTGCTAACTTTGGGGGTTTTTTGTTCTTCTTTCTCTAATTGCTTTAGGTGTAAGGCTAGATTGTTTATTTGAGATGTTTCTTGTTTCTTGAGGTAGTATTGTATTGCTATAAACTTCCCTCTTAGAACTGCTTTTGCAGCATCCCATAGGTTTTGGGTCATTGTGTTTTCATTGTCATTTGTTTCTATGGCAGATGACTTCCTCTTTGATTTCTTCAGTGATCTCTTGGTTATTACGTAGTGTGTTGCTTAGCCTCCATGTGTTTGTATTTCTTACAGATTTTTTCCTGTAATTGATATCTAGTCTCATAGCGTTGTAGTCTGAAAAGATATTTGATATGATTTTGATTTTCTTAAATTTACCAAGGCTTGATTTGTGGCCCAAGATATGATCTATCCTGGAGAATGTTCCATGAGCTCTTGAGAAGAATGTGTATTCTGTTGTTTTTGGATGGAATGTCCTATAAATATCAATTAAGTCCATCTTGTTTAATGTCTCATTTAAAACTTGTGTTTCCTTATTTATTTTCATTTTGGATGATCTGTCCATTGGTGAAAGTGGGGTGTTAAAGTCCCCTACTATGATTGTGTTACTGTCAGTTTCCCCTTTTATGGCTGTTAGTATTTGCCTTATGTATTGAGGTGCTCCTATGTTGGGTGCATAAATATTTACAATTTTTATATCTTCTTCTTGGATTGATCCCTTGATCATTTTGTAGTGTCCTTCTTTGTCTTTTGTAATAGTGTTTGTTTTAAAGTCTATTTTGTCTGATATGAGAATTGCTACTCCAGCTTTCTTTTGATTTCCATTTGCATGGAATATCTTTTTCCATTCCCTCACTTTCAGTCTGTATGTGTCCCTAGGTCTGAAGTGGGTCTCTTGTAGACAGCATATACACGGGTCTTGTTTTTGTATCCATTCAGCCAGTCTAGGGCCTTTTTGATACAGCAGCTTCCAACCAGTTATACACATCTCTGAACTTTGATTGCTTTACCCTATCAAATGGAAATGGTGTACAACTTGCCCTACTGTTTTCTCATAGAGATCATAAAAATGAGATTAAGATATCGTGTAAGCACTCTGAAATACAAAAGACTTGGCAGAGAGATTTTATTATTATCTTTTAAGATTTGGGAAAATTATCTCAGTCTACAAAGATTCTCTCATAAAAACCATAGAAGTGACAGCCAGTCTGCCCTTAATAGTAAAAGTATACTCTCAACAAGAATAGCAAGACCTCTGTGAAAATATGAAAATTTTAAGTATGGCAAATAAATAAATATTTTTTCTGTCCTTAGCAACTCTTTACTTAGGCTGTTTTTATTTACAGAATAAAATTCCATTAAACTATTTGTGCAGCTTTTCTACATGTATATCTTAAGAAAAATTTGGACTATATATTCCTCAACACAGAAATGTCTTCTGAATACCACTGATATGGGTCTGTACTGGGAAATTAATACTTTCTTAAGTAAGAAGCTGTAGATTCTTTTCATTCTGAATTATCCAGCAGGCTGGGACTCCACATTCTGTTTTGCTTGCTTTTATTTTTTATCTGTCTTCTGTAAAAACCAAAGAGGTTAACACATAACAGATCATTAGTGGTACTCAGAGAGTCTTGTAGGTATACTTACATGTGGAATTGGATTTAGTATATCATGTAGTCATAGCTAATAACAACAACCAAAATAAATATCAAATCTACTCACTGCCTTTTTCAACTAGTAACTATGTATGTTTGATTTTCCCCCTTTAAATTTTTAAATTCCACTGGGGCGGAAAATCCATGTAGAAAGTAGCTTGAGAAGCAGTTAAAGTGCGTTCACCTTTAAAGTCCTGTCTGAAACAATAATCTTTATGAGCATCTCTGTGGCATGACCATCCATTAAGTTAAAATGAACATACAGTTACTGCTAACTGACTGCTCCAGCATTTCTAGAATTTAGTTTTTGGTGTGAGACCAAGGGCTGTATATGATATGTCAGTTTACAGGAAGTAGGCAGGAAAAGAAACCATAAACCTTTCACTTGAGTTGAGTGAAGTGGAAGAGTAGTTAGCAAGGTATAAATATGCCTTTCTCACTTTGAAATAATTCATGGTAGTAACACAGAAGTGCAAAACAAAAAGCAAAGCCAGTGAGGTCCTGTCTGGCTGAAAGGTAAAAACTCACTTGGTGCCAGGAATTATTGTACCAGCTAACTAGTTCTTATGTAGTACATGCCTAATTCAGTCTGAAATATAAGTAAATTCATTCCTGATTGATTTTTATATCAGCTTTTCTAAAAATAGTCACAGAGAAAGTAGCAGAAAATACTGTCCCTCAGTTTACGTTTTTATGTCCCATATTGCTTAGGTGAGGGAAGGGTATCTTTCTGTGGTCCTAGTTATAATCAGTATATTATTACAACTTCATAGACATTTATTCCAGAGCCGTATCTTAGTAGTTCTAGGCTTTTCAATTTGGACAAGACAGGTTTGTTCCACATTTTTTGTTTTGGGTGGAGGGTTTGGTCTGAATATTTAAGTAATTCACACAGGTGCCTTATTGTTTGAGGAAAAATATTATCTTTTTAAAGTCTCAAAATTAATCAATAGGAAGTTTAAGATAGATTAAATTTAGCTTCACATAAAATATAAGATCTCTCTCATCTTTTTTTCTTCTCTCAGAATTAAAATGGCACAACAATGTTTGAAAGCCAAAACTAGTTTTGATCTTTTTTTTTTTTTTTTGGCTGCATTGGGTCTTCATTGCTGCAAGGGCTTTCTCTAGTTGCAGCGAGTGGGGGCTACTCTTCGTTGCGGTGAGCGGTCTTCTCATTGCGGTAGCTTCTCCTGTTGCGGAGCACAGGCTTTAGGCACCCGGGCTTCAGTAGTTGTGGTACACGGACTTAGTTGCCCCGAGGCATGTGTGATCTTCCCAGACTGGGGCTCTAACCCGTGTCCCCTGCTTTGGCAGGCAGATTCTTAACCACTGCGTCACTGGGGAAGTCCCTGATAGGTTTTTAAATAGTAAAACAGATTCAAAGCTTGAACCTCAGTCATCTGATACCTACAGGCTCAGTGCTTTACCACTGATTTAACTAATTTATTTCTTCCCCCAGCAAGGCCATATCCTTCAGCACAGAACCTACTACATAGTACATACTTAACAAACGTTTAATGAACTGAAAAAAAGTTAGATTTAGGAAAAATAGACTTTCCCTTCTCATTTATCATAGAGGAACCTTCTTGTAGCAATGCACCCTGCTGTAGGCACAGCCTCTTTTTCAGAGTTGGGGTGTCTCTGTGGGCACTTTTGGTATAAAACTGAAACTACTGACTCAGTTAATTGTCTTCACGGGAGAGTAGTATATTCAGTATTACATAAAATTAATTTTATTTGACTGTACAGTATCAGCTATACGAACAAGAATTTGGCTGGGTGAGCCAGAAATGAGGAAATTGCTGACACTGCTTTTTAGAAACATAAAATGTTTATTTTAACTGTAGTGAATATTTTATTTTTAATTAAAAAGTTGTTTAGAATGTTTAGGATGGAGATGATACTGCACTCATTAAAGGACTGGGATAGGAGGGTTAATTTTTAAAAATATTTTTTTGTCACCTGGTCTTTTGCCAGGTCAACATTGTTCCGTAAAAGCTTACAGACACCCTAAGTTTGAAGTAGCTCCTTCTACCCTTCTGAGTTACTTCATTTTCCCTCCTTGGAGAGGGTATACAGGGAATTAAAGCATTATTTTAATCCTCAGGAGAGTCCCAAGAGGAAGTTTGTCATCAGCTGAAAAGAGAATGTGGTCCCTAGGGAGCAGCCTCTAAGGAGCGGCTGAAGCAGGCGGCATCCTTCAGCCATCTCTGCCGCCTGCTGCTCTCCCGTGGCCAGAACCTCATTGTCTTTGGCTTCTTGGCTGTAGCTCCCAGTTAATGGAAAAACATGTTGCCATTTAAAAGCAGATGGGAATTCACTTCAGGAGGAAATAAAAAGTCTTTTTTGGTTATAGCTATTGTTTTCTTTTGTCTTTGATTTTTGTTTTTTAAGTTATTTGTAGCAGATTCCACTTCATGTATTTGTCTTATATCAAATTATCCTAGTTCCTTTAAGAAAACATTTATCTTACCCACTGCCAGGAAATCAGCAGTCACAAATCTATGCATATGAAGCCATGACAGGGCCCGTTACCCATGTGCCGTGTGCTTGAGGACAGAGGTGATGGTTAAGATACATCATTTCCTCTCTGTACAGAAATTTGCTGACACAGTCTGACAATTCATATCTAAAATTTGGATTGAATGTTTATTTGCATTTGGATGTTATCCTCCTTTCAGTGATTATCTCATTAAAACTGACAAACTCTCTAAGAGCCAGGTATCACCTGTACATTTTATAAATAATATAGGCAATGATAGCATTTATTTCATATATCAAGATTTGAGAATTCAGCTTTCAAGAGAGGCAATAAAGTAGCGGAGAAAAAAGAATGTTAATGCTGCAGTTGAGTAGACTTTTAATCAAATTGTAGCTCTTTTCTCTCTGGGTGGTTACAGGCAAGTTATTTAACTTCTTTGAACCTCAGTTTCCTCATTTATAAGATATCTATGTGACTGAAATTGTTTTGAGGGTTAAATGAGATAATAAATGGAAAAGCACCAAGAAACAAGGCCTGACACATAAGGAGTGCTTCATAAATGTTATTTCCCTTCATCCTTTCCTCGTTTTATCAGTTCAGTATTTTTATTTACCACGACAGTATTGGATGATGCTGCCATAAGGCAGTTTTCATTGTCTCAATAACCAGATAATTTATCTGAAATTATTATTTATAATAATTGAGATTGCCTCTTAGTGTTTTCTTCAAAACGTAAAAATCTACTTTATATGGTGATTTTTAGGGTCATCTTATGAATCTAGCTCTAGCAATTTGTTAAAGTTAAATAATTTCACATTAATTTTTCAAAAAGCTTTAACTTCACGTGAATTTAGTGTACTTATCTCTATTTTACTAAAGTGATGTGTCTTGCCCTGAATTCTGTTTTGTAGTCTAGGCCCTCCTGGGTCTCATAATAGCTCAAGGTCTTCATGCCAGCTTGATATTAAAAATTCACCTTCCAGTGTTCCTCTTTAATTCAAGAAGCGTTCCTTTCACTGTGCTTGAGTTATTATAGCTAATAAAGGGAGAGACTTAAATTACTTTTCTATCTTGCTGATTATTATTCCTTCTGATAACCTCTCCCTTTTCTCCTACCCAGTGAAAACAGAAGGAGCAATTATAACCACGTAGAATATCTGTACTCTTCCTACGTGAAGCCTCTTGTGACTGTTTTCCCTAATCTAAATAAAAGTCAGGATCAATGTACTAGAACTTGGCATAGACTGACTCTATATGACGAGCCTAACAACACATCTAAGATAGGACTAAAGATCCTAAGGCAGGACAGGACACGTTTTGGCCTGGTCTCAGGCTCCCTGGGTAGTGCTGATAGAGAGCAGCTAGCAGCGGTGTTCCTATCTCAGAGTGAAGCAGGGCACTGCAGGACTTAGCAACCTCGGGTAGACACACGTGCAATCTGCTTGTCCCGCCTTATCAGAAACTGCCCTATGAAATCATGCTGTTGTCACTAGCTGGTCTGCTGTTCTTATTTGAGATCTTTGTTCTCTCTACTCTTTCTTGTGCAATTACCCTAAAATTCTATATCTCTAGCCCAAATTTCAAAGTACTCTTTGTTTATACAACCTACTGAAATCACTGCTTTGTCATAAAACCATCATGACAACCCCACCCAGAAATGGCTTCTCCTTTTGAACTCCTTTACTCTGATTTCTGTTTCACTTGTTTAGCATTTAGGATATTTTTGTGGTTATTTTAATATGAGCAGCCGCCTCATGTCCCTTCCCCCCCCCCCCCCGCAAACAAACTGTAAGATTCTCTATGGCAAAACCAGGTTTTCTACTTCTTGGAGTCCAGCAAAGCAACCATTCTGTCCACTGAATCAGTGGACATTAATGTTGGATGGATGATTTATGTGTTGACTCTAACTAATTCTGATGAACAAAAATATCAGTTTTAATGTTCACTAAAGTGACACTTCTGGTTTTAAAGTTTTTTTTTTTTTTTGATATACGTTATCTGAGTGCCTAACACCATGAGAACACCGCTGTAGCAAAAGAACTAGAGCCAAGCAAAAACAATTGATTTGTCTGAAGTCCCACAGCAAATAAGTGACAGACCCAGAACCAGAACCTGGATCTTTCAACTCCTGAAAGACTCTTCCTGCCTCTGAGTCAACAGAAGAATCTTTGAAACTGTTTCCTAGTTCCCCTTAACATCTCTGAAACTTTGATAAAGATTTGCCTGCTTTTGTGGACAGTGGATATGAAACATCTTTACTTTTTTTTTTTTTTTTTTTTTTTGGTACGCGGGCCCCTCTCACTGTTGCGGCCTCTCCCGCCGCGGAGCACAGGTTCTGTTCGCACAGGCTCCGTTCGCACAGGCTCAGCGGCCATGGCTCACAGGCCCAGCCGCTCTGCGGCATGTGGGATCCTCCCGGACCGGGGCACGAACCCGTGTCCCCTGCATTGGCAGGCGGACTCCCAACCACTGCACCACCAGGGAAGCCCTACATTTTTTTATATGTACTTTTCTGACAGTTGTCTTTAGCTACCTCGATGTCATCTTCGCAAAAATTGTAAGCTACTTGAAGTTAGGAACTATGTTTTTCTTTATTCACTTACAGTATTTACCAGGTATTGTGAATAAGGTCTTCAGTTTAGAGGGAAAGACATATAAACAACTAAGTTCTGTATAATGTGTTTTATGTGGCATGATGTAATGATGTGCAGAATACTAGGGGAGAAAGAAGAGGATGTAACTCACACTAACTGGGATTGAAGGTGGGCATAGTTGATCTGAGTCTTAATAGGTGAATAGGAGTTCCCAAAGTAGAGTAGGGCCGGAAAGGGGAGCATGCCTGGCATACAGAAAGGCAGAGATGCATAAAAGAGCATAGTGTGTTCTAGATTCAGTTAAAGGTTAAAATATGAGTAGAAAAAGAGTCTGAGAGTGGAAGTAGTAGGTGATAAAGCAGGAAAAGTAGCTCAGACAAATGTGAAGGACCTTGCACATCATCTGGACTTGTTTTTCTTCTTTAAGCCGCGGAGAACCATTGAAGAATTTAATAAGAAATACTGTGGTCAGATTTGTGTGTTTGAAAGATTGGTGGCATTTGTGTCCAAGGCCACCGCTAGCTTAGCCTATGGAGCACCTTTACATGAATTAGAAAAAGACGCTCCTTTACCCCATCTGGTGACAGATTCCTGCGAGGGCAAAAGGCTTGTCAAGCAGAACATGAGCTTTCATGAAAGTCCCTATTTCATTAAGTCCTTATTCACCCCTTCAGCTGGGCTTCCTTGTATATGCTCAACCTTCACATCTATACAGGGTCGTCTCATTTTTTGGCTTATCTACCTTTAAATATCCCTCACAGTGCCTACTAGCACAGTACCTCATATAAAGTTTATATGTATTCATCAAATAAATAAATTTAGATTTTAATCCCAAGTAGATAAACTACTTTCTGTGACTTTAAGATTTGCCTCATGAGCCCTTGGACAAATATGCTTTGTGAATGGGATAAATGGGAATTTAAAGATGTCTTTTGTACAACATTAGCACGTTAAACCTGCCATGAGGTGCAGCACCTGATATGAATGGCCAAAATATTAAAAGTCAGGTGGATTATGTCTTCTGAGCCATGTTACCACTTGTAACTTTGAACATAAGCTCCTAGGGCAAGTACCTTATCTCTGCAGCTCTGTTCAATGGCTAAAATGTAGCTACCCTGTTGTAAATGAATCATGATAAAACCTTCCAGAGCAAAAATCAGATACACTAAAAGCTTATATCTAGACTGTAACTTTTAAACCAGTCCTCCACCCCTCTCCCTTACCGTTTGGTAAAAACCAAGACCTAGACTTCAGTCCCATCTTGACCATTTACTGCAGTATTAGTCTGGCCAAATCAGTTACCATCTCTAGAGCTCAGTTCTCGTATTTTAATAAGGGAGTAGAAATAACGGTCTTTATGATCCTTTCTAGTGCTAAAAATGTGTGCCTATATACCTGTCATAGATTAGATTAATTGTATAAGGAATTCTTTAGGGGTTGGACCTCCAGGGACATATAACATGGTTATGTTTTCCTTACAATGCTTCTAGAAACCTGGGATCTTGGTGTTGTGGTCAGTGTCTCTGAATACTTGCTTCTGTGGCCTAGAGATCCTAATCATGGCACCAGAGGAATGGGAACCTTGAAAAACTCTGACAGTTCATAGAATTCGGATTTTAATAAAATTCTGCTAGGAATTCCGTGGCAGCCTAGTGGTTAGGACTCCGTGCTTTCCCTGCCAAGGGCCCCGGTTCAATCCCTTGTCTGGGAACTAAGATCACGTAAGTTGCATGGCATGGCCCAAAAAAAAAAAAAAAAAAACTCCTTAGCAAACTTAAACAATTTTCCACTGAATGGAAATGAAAGTTTTAATTGCTCAGAGATTCCCATGCCCAGTGATTTTTTTTTTTTCCTGATACTTTTGGTTTTTCTGCTTTTCAGCTTCCTTAAGAACAGCAAGTCAAGCTCAATATCTATGATTCTGGAGATGTTAGGATAAAAAGTCTTATAAAATGGAAATATGCATCGGCCTACTTTTTCCCTAGACTCTTTGTTAGGAAAGTAAGAAAAAGCTACGAAGTTATAATGTTCATTTTAACTTACAGTTTTTAAAACTTACAGCGTATGGAAATGTAACATTCTCTATATTTCCAAACATGAACTTCTACTTAAATTGGCAATAAAAAGAACCTTAATTCAACTTACCTGAGGTCTGTTTTAGATAGGATGTTTACACCAAGCAAATCATTCTCCAGAACACCTTGTGCTGCCATACCTGTATTGCTGACTCCTTGCCAGGTGTTTAAAACTGCTGTCAGATTACAAAGGCAGTAGTCAGAGAGGAAATGAATATTGAATGAGAGGCTGGCTGGCAACAAACTTAATACAGCATTTTATTACTGAAAGTATGAAGTATAAAGTACTGAAGCCTCTTTATAAAGAGAAGCCGTATATCAAGGCAACAAGTTCATCAAGACCTACCTGAGAATCTAGTCCCCAGGCCTGGTATCCAGGCTAAATAAGTATCTATGAAGAATTACTCAGGCCAATAATAATGGCATTTTAACATTCCACCTTGTTTCTCCTCTTCCAAATTCTCAGTCTCTCTATTGACTCATTGCTGGTTCTCCAGAATTTTTGTACAGACATTTAATCTGTGCTTCCTCATCTTCAAATGTGTGATAAATTTGGGGGGGGGGTGGTTCTACCAACTTGAAAGGAACTCATGATTTTTAAAAGATGTGTAGGGACTTCCCTGGCGATCCAGTGGTTAAGACTTTGCCTTCCAATGCAGGGGCTGCAGGTTCGATCCCTGGTCGGGGAGCTAAGATCCTGCGTGCCTCGAGGCCAAAAAACAAAACATAAAATAGAAGCAATATTGTAACAAATTCAGTAAAGACTTTTAAAAAATGGTCCACATCAAAATTAATTAATTAATTAATTAAAGGATTGTAAAGCATAGTACTAATTCTATAGTATAGATTCTGGTAGAGTTGGATATTTTCGTTTGGTTATTTGAGGTGAAGGTAGGCTAATTTCTAATAATGATCCCAATTGATCTGTATACGAAAAGTATGCCACCAATGTAAGTGAAAACTTTTTCTTCTTTTATGAACAGTTTGTACTATGTGAAACTGCATTACAGTTAAGCAAATGAGTTATGGAATGAGAAATATCTAAATCCAAATGCCAGATCTGACCAATTCCTAGATTGTGACCAGTTTCCTTATTATGTAAATTATGTGAGAGATCTCTCCTTTATAGATCTGTTGTCCAGAATGGATGAAATGATTCATATAATAAGTAATATGTGTACTTATCCTAGTACATATAGCAAGTGCTCAATAAATCAATTTTGTTATATTTTTTATAAATCAGCAAAATCAATTTAATTGATATCTAATATAAAGAATTTACAATTTGCTTAATTTTTCCATATTTCATTGCCTTATATTTTATGAATACTCACAAGTGTTTCATGTGTATGTCATGTTTTTAGTTTTGGTGGTGTGTTCTTTAAATTCAAACTATATTTCATACTTACATGCAGCATTTATTTCAGCTGATTTATATTTATAAACATCTGTAATTCCTATTTTTATTTGTTCTTTTTTAAGCATGTATACTATTTTTTTGCTTTCAAGTGTAAAGCTAATGTTTATTTTCAAACTGTCTACATAATATCCCTATTTTAGTATACCTGTTAAAGTAATAACTAGTTCCTTGCATACAACTTAAATTTTTTTTATATAAATTTATTTATTTTATTTATTTATTTTTGGCTGCGTTGGGTCTTCGTTGCTGCGCGTGAGCTTTCTCTAGTTGCGGTGAGCGGGGGCTACTCTTCTTTGCCGTGTGCGGGCTTCTCATTGCGGTGGCTTCTCTTGTTGCGGAGCATGGGCTCTAGGCGCACGGGCTTGAGTAGTTGCGGCTCGCGGTCTCTAGAGTGCAGGCTCAGTAGTTGTGGCCCACGGGCTTAGTTGCTCTGCGGCATGTGGGATCTTCCCAGTCCAGGGCTCGAACCCGTGTCCCCTGCATTGGCAGGTGGATTCTTAACCACTGTGCCACTAGGAAAGCCCACGACTTAATTTTTTAATGTAAGTTTTATTAATTAAAAAGAGAAAAAAATAGTGAACCTAGCGTTTCTACTAGAACGATGATTTAGGAAATACGCATACCTAATTCGTATGCCCTTTCATTTTAGCTAAGGGTTGAACCCTAGTGCTTCGGTAAGTCTCAGAAATCGAACGCTAAGGACAAAAGTACTGCAGGTATGTCATGTGGTGTTTGACGGTGACATAGGGATGTTCTTATTCTTCATCCTCAAGAGACAGTAACTCTGAGCTCTCAAAGGTATCATTCTATTAAAATGTTGCTAAAACTCTATAAAATAGTTGTTTAGAGTTGCACTGCAGTCATTAAATTGTTCTTAAACATAACCTCTACTGTGTTTTAGGGATTTAAAAACTGAATCTAATCTTGCCTTAGGCTTGAAAGAAAAGTAGAAAGAATTAAGATTTGCATGTCTCTCTTTTGTCTATGTTTTTAGCCTCCAACTATTATTTCTGGTGTTCTTTAATAATAGCTAGCTCTCTTTTTGTTTAAAATCTGGAAAATGGGTTTTGCTTTCATATTTGTAGGAAAGTTCCCCTGTTCATTTAGAAGAAAAAAAAGAATTAGGTATAATCCACATGCCACTTTTATGATTTTGAAAATTTCAAATCATAAATTAGTCATTTTCTCTTTTTCTTCAGAATTACAAAAAAAAAAAAATCACTTAAACCGTTTTTGGCATTTGGACAAGACCTTCTTTCAGTGATAGCAAAAGTAGCCCCTTGGCATATTTTTATTCACTTTAAAAGAATCCTTAAGGAGTGGTTTTATATTGAAAAGCAAGAATTGTATTTAGTTTGCCTAGCATTAACTTCTTGCCAGAATTCTTAAAAATATGAAAGGTCAAACAAACACTCTGAACAATAGTAGTCCCCAGCGTTTCTTTTTTCTTTTCTTCTCTGTCATAAATCTGGTCAGAACTGGAGTTTAGTGGGGAGATGAATCAAAAGTTGTCAATTCAAAGTGAACTTTCTTGTTGTACAACTGAATTGGTCATAATGGGCATGAAGTTTGCATGCATGCACGCATTTCATTCATGGCTTCTACCATTTCATTCATGGCTTCCTTATAGTTTAATAATAGACGTTTATGCTATAAAATTAATAGTGTGCACCTGCTGTGTACAGCACAACAAAACTTTTTGCCATGTCTAGTTTATTTTTGAACCCTGTAGGGGTAGTTTCATGAGTAAATTATACCCTCAGTGCTTTTAAATTACATATTTTAAAGAAATATTTCTTTACAAAATTTTAGAACATTTATTATATAAAGCAAGTTACATTAATATTTTCATTCACTTTGTACTTGTATATAAAATTATAAATCAATAATTGAATTTTAGGAACATAATAAAATAACTCAAGTAAGGATAAGACTTGGTTGATATTATACAACATTGTAAATTATGTAAAAATTGAAACATATCGAAGTCCAACTGGAACATGATCTAGCTTATTATAAAATCTGGTTTAATGTGGGCATGTCTTGGATCCTGCCCCAAGTGGTTTATTGCAATTAGTACCCTAAAACCTCAATATAATAATTTTTTCTATAATAATATCTTATAGCATAAAGTAATATATAACTATGTTCTGTATTATTTTGAACTTTTACTTTTGCTACTCCTGTAGTGATATATCCTGAGGACCTCCAAGGTCTAAATATAACTTTTACAGGTGTTTGAAGAATCGGGTGACTTGCTGGCTGAACCAGCTACATCTGTAAAGCTTTGTTTAAATATAGCTCTACATGTAAACTGATCATGCCTTATAAGCTAAGCACCCATAAAGACTGTATGTTTTCTTCTTTGGTAGACAATACTTTAGATGATCAATATATAATCCACATTTATAGTCATATAATAGGCAAAATGTAGAATAAAGTAGAAGAGAATGTTTCTCTCATTTTATGTGCTTCACAGAGAGACCCACAGGCTGATTGGGAAAAAAAAAAGAAAGAGTGAGAGAGACAGGTCTTAGTGCCTAATAAACTTGAAGTTTTCTTTCCTCTTTTTCCTGATAGTAATTGCTTATAATTTTTTAAAGAGTCACTATGAACTAAATTCTGTCCCTGCAAAATTCACATGTTGAAGCCCTAACCCCCAACGTGGCAGTATTTGGAGATAAAGCATTTAAGGAAAGGAAGTAACTAGGATTAACTCAAGTGATAGAGTAGGGTCCTAATAAAGCATCCTGAATGTACAGAGGAAAGGCCATGTGAGGTTACTATGATATTTGTGGCTGTCTGCAGGATAGGAAAAGAGCCCTCACCAGAAACTGACCATGATGGCATGCAGTCTCAGACTTCCAGCCTCTGGGTTGTGAGAAAATTAATTTCTATTGCTTCAGTCACCCAGTCTATGGTATTTTGCTATGGCAGCCCAAGCTGACTAAGACAGAGTCCATTACACCTCACATTATTATAGCACAGATCATGTTCTATTTTTTACTTCTTTTTTTCTAACTAATAAAGACGATTTCTGTTAATTTGTAGTCACTAATTTCATCCTGAATTGTCTTTGAGAATCAGATGAGTATAGGCAGTTCCTAGTTTACAAAAAGTTTACTCTAAGTTGCCTTTGGAGAATTCAAAATAACATTTATTTCAAGCAGTGCTTCCAGAAGCATTGGTGGATAGTTTCCAAGCTAGCCCCCTGACATGTCTTACACCCTAGTATAGGTAACCTAACAGTAGTAGGCATAAGTTTTAGATCCTGGAGGAAGGAGAACGTGCACTATTAGAGCCAACCAAAGGAAAAGGGGAGTTTTTTTTCTTTTCTTTTCTAGGCACAGAGCCAGTCCTATGCAAGATTAGGTTAGACAGAGTTTGTCATCGCTTTATCTCTTTGTATAGCTTTTCACCCTTCATCTTCCAAGATCCCCAGCATCCTCTTCACCTACTTTTCTGAGTTCTTTATTTTGACAATCTCAATCACTTGTCTGGTTGGAACAGTCTGATTAAATCAATTCACTACATAATGCCAAATAATCAAGAACACTTCCAGAGGTATCTGCATTTTTTAAAAATTTTACTTTCCCAAATGAATCTCTTAACTGGTGGATTTGGGGGTTATATAAAAAAAAGGGAATAGAAAAGAACTCAGAAGTATTCTAGTCTACTTTCTATAGCTTTTCTTGCTCTTTAACCCTTTACCTTTCCTCTTCTGCTGACTTTCAAGGTACTTAAAGGGTTTTACAAGGCTTCTTGTAACAAAGGATTTATTCTACACCAAAAATTTTTACACATCCATTGAACATAAACAGATTTATAATTTGCGGAAAGGACTTCCAATCTTTTCTGTTATATGCAATTACATTTTGACATGGTTATACTAACATTGCATGACACATTTTATTGACTCCATTGTATTGGTCTACTCTCATCTTAAACACTGCTATTCCATTTTACTGAGCCTTATTAGCATCAGGGACTTTGGAGTGGAAGCTGAAAGGAAGGTAATAGTAATAGAAACTTCTGTAGTAAGTGATTTTGTAATTGGAAAATATTTATATTTTCGAGAATAGTTTAAAGCTGACTCTAAAAGCACTAGGGTTCTTTGAGGTTGTCTCAAGGCCAGGTCATAGGAGCAAACAGCAGGAAGAATCCTAGGGCCCCACACCTGGACTTCATTGGGGGGAGCAGCTCCATTTAATCTGTAAGATTTTGTTTTATAACAGGGATTTGTCTCTAAAAAGTTTTGGTTTAAGGCCCCTATTTAAGAGGAAATTCATAGTTAAAAATATAAAAAACTGGGAATTTCCCCCACAAGCACCAAAAAGACAACTGAGTTAAAGAATAAATTTAATAACCAATTTCCGCCCCTTGTAAGAAGTTTTTCTTTGTTAGACAGTTTTATGCAAAATTTTTGGAAATGTATTAGAAGGCATCAATTAAAGAATTTCCAAATAAAAATATTTATAAATATTTGGTCACCAATTCTTAAACATGACCCCTAAAACTAGGACATACATGCTTAAGATCATATTTTTCTAGTATTTGTATACGAAATCTGAAAAGTACCGTTTTCTATTAACAGAGGGCCAAAATTCTCTCTTTTTTAAGTGATGCATTTTTATAACTTGAAAGCTATATATGGGAATCATATCTCCATTTATCTCACTAGAAAAATTAGAACTATTTCTTCTACATTACTAAAAGATATGCTTTTAATAGCTAGAATTATCTCTTACATAGCATTTTTAATTATATGTATATTTTATTAATAGATTTTATTTTTGAGCAATTTTAGGCTTACAGAAGAATAAGTGGAAAATATGAAGTTCCCATTTACCATCTCACCTCCTCCTCCTAATTTCCCTTATTATCTTTCACTAGTGTGACACATTTATTAAAATTGTTGAGCCAGTATTGATAGAGGGTTTTTTATTCTTATTTATTTATTTATTTATAGGTTGTGTTGGGTGTTCATTGCTGCACGTGGGCTTTCTCTAGCTGTGGCAAGCGGGGGCTGCTCTTTGTTGTGGCGCACGGGCCTCTTATTGCAGTGGCTTCTCTTGTTGCGGAGCACAGGCTCTAGGCCCGTGGGCTCAGTAGTTGTGGCACACAGGCTTAGGCTCTGCGGAGCATGGGATCTTCCCAGATCAGGGATTGAACCCATGTTCCCTGCATTGGCAGGCGGATTCTTAACCACTGTGCCACCAGGGAAGTCCCTAGATTATTAACTAAACTCCATAATTTATGTTAGGGTTCACTCTTGGTGTTGTACTGTCTATGGATTTTGAGAAATATATAATGACATTTGTATCCGCCATTACTGTATCATATAACATAGTTTCATGGCACTAAAAATCCCATGTGTTCCACTTATTCATCCCTTCCTCCCTGACTCCAAACCCTTGATCTTTTTACTGTCTTCATAGTTTTGCCTTTTCCAGAATGCAATATAGAAGGAATCTTCTTTCACATAGCATTTTGCATTTAAGGTTCCTCCGTGTCTTTTTGTAGCTTGATAGCTCATTTCTTTTTATTGTTGAATAATATACCATTATCTGCATGTACCACAGTTTATCTGTTCACCTGTTGAAGGACTTACAAGTTTAATGAATGAAGCTTGAATAAAGCTGCTATAAACATTTATGTGAAAGCTTTATTTATGGACTTAAGATTTCATCTCTTTGTGGTAAATATTAGGAGTGTGATTGCTGGATCATACGTAAGAATGTGTTTAATCATAAGAAAGTGACAAACTGTCTTCCAATATGGCTGTGCCATTTTGCATTCCCAACAATGAAACAAAGTTCTTGTTGCTCCATATCGTCATCAGCATTTGATGTTGTCAGTGTCTTAGATTTTAGCCATTTAAATACATGCACAGTGATATCTCATTGTTAATTTGCAATTCCCTCATGACATATGATGTTTAGCATCTTTTCATTTGCTTATTTGCCATCTATATATCTTCTTTGGTGAGCTGTCCATATTCACATATTTTGGCCACCTTTAACTGGGTTGTTTTCTTATTTTTGGATTTTAAGAGTTCTCTGTACATTTTGGTTACCATTCTTTTATCAGATTTGTGTTGTCTAAAGATTTTTTTCTTAGTTTGTGGCTTATCTTTTCACTCTAAACAATGTCTTTCATAGAGCAGAAATTTTTTATTTTAATGAATTATTTTTTCTTTCAAAATACATTTAATAAGGTATTAAGTGTATTCTTTCTGTAAAAAAATATCTATTTGGAATCAATTTATGCTTTGTAAATGTTTATAGATAAAAATCACCATATTTGCTCAATAGTTTACTTTTGTCCTCATAATTGTGATGATTTATAACTTTTAATGGCAAGGGAGAATTATTCCCTCAAAGAACTGTTAGCCATGAAGAAAACCATTCTCTTTTGAACATTATGCTACTGTATTTGAATCAGATATTTCTGCCTGTATGAATAGAAAAACATTCTCCTCAGAAACTGGGACTCAGTACTCAACAGGAGCGGTTTTAACTTGGGCACATGCGGTATTTTACATGTAGATCATACACTACACAATGGCAGTACTATATGGCCATGTTTTAAAACACAGGATAACTGTGCTAGGAGATGATAGATGAGGGGAGGGACCTTTTAAATGAAGAAGTACATTATAGAAAGAAGTTTTTACGTTTTTAAAGTTTTGTCTGATTCAAGAACCTTGTCACATCACACACTGGCAGTGAGGTGATGGAGTTTATATATTCAGCAATCTCTTTCTATTGGCACAATTTTAAAAATACCCTAACAAAATACTACAGTAGAGTAATACAGAGCAATCTAGGAGAATTTTTCTTTTTACATTGACTTAGCTTTACCTATATTTTGTGGGTTTTCTGTTGCCACAGTGCACATATATATATGTATGTTCACCTACACATCAAACTCATACACAGATCACAGCAATTAGAACTTAGGACTTAGCTGAAACTAAATTATTTTTCATATCAGGCAGTTTCCCTCAATTAGCAAAGCTACCTTATAGGAGTCATATAGTAAACTGGATCCATTTATTACACTATTAAAAATGCCCATATCCGCCTGCCGATGCAGGGGACACGGGTTCGTGCCCCGGTCCGGGGGGATCCCACATGCCGCGGAATGGCTGGGCCCGTGAGCCATGGCCGCTGAGCCTGCACTTCCGGAGCCTGTGCTCCACAGCGGGAGAGGCCACAACAGTGAGAGGCCTGCGTACCGCAAAAAAAAAAAAAAAAAAAAAAAAATGCCCATAGAATGGGATGTGCCCTACATGTTACAACAGCTTTAGAGAATGAAAGCTTGGCAACTTTAGAGAATGAAAGGAGAAGCAAATACAGTTATATTTGGGTGGCAGTAACAGATAGACTATCGTCTGGAGTCTAGTATAGAGAATAAACATTCACCTTTGTTTTTCTACTCTCCCTCTCCTACTTTCCTCTTTTCTCCCCCCAGCTTTGTTGAGATATAATTGACAAATAGAAGTATAAGATATTTAAAGTGTACAGCATGATGATTTGATATACACTGTGAAAGGATTCCTTCCATCACGTTAATATCAATACACATATTTTGGGTGTGTTTGTGTGTGAGAGAGAGAGAGAAAATTTAGTTTCTACTCTTAGCAAATTTCAGTTACACAATACAGTATTTTCAACTTTAGTCATCATATTATACATAGATTTTCAGACCTTTTATTCATCGTATTACTGAAAGTTTGTACAATTTTACCAACATCTCCCTATTTCCCTGACCCCCCAGCCTCTGGAAACCACTTTTCTATTCTCCGTTTCTATGAGTTTGGCCTACCTTTTATTTATTTATATTTTTAGACTCCACATATAAGTGATACCATGAAATATTTGTCTTTCTCTATGTTATTTCACTTGGCATAATACCCTGCCTGTTTATTCATATCACAAATAGCAGGATTTCATTCTTTTTAAAGACTGAGTAATATTCCATTTTATCTATATTTATAAATATATAAATATTTATATATAATATATATATATCACATTTTTTATCCATTTATCCAGAGACAGACACTTAGGTTGGTTCCATACCTTGACTGTTGTGATTCATGCTCCAATGAACATGGGAGTACAGGTGTCTCTTCAAGATAATGCTTTCATTTCCTTTGGATATGTACCCAGAAGTGGGATTGCTGGATCGTATGGTAATTTTATTTTAAAGTTTTTTCGAGGAACCTCTGTACTGTTTTCCATAGTGGCTGTATTAGTTTACATTCCCACCAACAATGTGCAAGTGTTCCCTTTTGTCCACATCCTCAATAGTATTTATCATCTCTTCTCTTTTTGATAATAGCCATCCTGACAGGTGTGAAGCAATAACTAAGTATGGTTTTGATTTGTATTTCCCTGATGATTAGTCATGTTGAGCACCTTTTTATGTACCTGTTGGCCATTTGTATGTCTTTGGAAAAAATGTCTATGTGGGTCCTTCACCCGTTTTTTAATTGGGTTCTTTGGTTTTTCGCTGTTGAGTTGTATTAATACTTTGTATATTTTAGATATTAACCCCTTTTCAGATGTATGATTTGCAAGTATTTTCTCCCATTTAGTAGGTTGCCTTTTCGTGTGTTGATGGTTTCCTTGCTATGTAGTAGCTTTTTAGTTTGATGTAGTCCCACTTGTTTATTTTTGCTTTTGTCACCTTTGCTTTTAGTGCCAAATCCAAAACATCATCGCCAAAACCAGTGTCAAGGAGCTTACCCCCTATGTTTTCTTCTAGGAGTTTTATGCTTTCAAGTCTTACATTTAATCCATTTCAAGTTGGTTTTTGTGTGTGGTGTAAGATATGAGTCCAGTTTCATTCTTTTGCATGAGAATATCCAATTTTCCCAACACCATTAATTGAAGAAACTGTCATTTCCTCATTGTATATTCTTGGCTGCTTTATGAAAGTTAATTGACCGTATATGCATGGATTTATTTCTGGGCTCTCTATTCTGTTCCATCGATCTATATGTCTGTTTTTATGCCAGTCCCATACTGTTGTGATTACTTTAGTTTTATAATATAGTTTGAAATCAGCAAGTATGATGCTCCAGCTTCTTTCATCTTTCTCAAGATTGCTTTGACTATTCAGAGTCTTTTGTGGTTCCATACAAATATTAGGGTTGTTTGTTCTATTTCTGTGAAAGGTGTCACTGGAATTTTGGTGGGGATTGCACTGAATCTGTGGATCACTTTGGGTAGTACGGACATTTTAACAATACTAATTCTTCCGGTCCATTAACACAGTATATCTTTCTATTTATTTGTGTCTTCTTCAGTTTCTTTCATCAGTGCCTTATAGTTTTCAGTGTATAGATCTCTTACCTCCTTGGTTAAATTTATTCCCAAGTATTTCATTCTTTTTCATGCCATTATAATTGGGATTGTTTTCATAGTTTCTCTTGCTGATAGTTCAAAGCTGGAGCACCAGAGGTGTGTACAGGATCCTTCCAGGGAGATGCTGGCAACTTGGTTTCATTGTTTGAGCTGGCCAAAAAGAGAAGGTGGGAGAAGTGTTTGCAGGCTTCCCCCAGAGATTGCAGCCAACTCCTAAATGTGTGCATAACTACAAGCTGGACCCTTGGGCAGCAGTTTGTAAAGTTTGCATTTAGACCCCTTTCAGGGAAGGACTGGGAGAGATAGGTGCTTTTTTATTTCTTCCTCAGTGCTGAGTCCTGGGGGGGATAACTACAGTGATTACATATGTACACCTGAAGCACTGCCTCTTTGTTTGCTATAATCTTATAGGTCTTATGGACACAAGCCCTGTTGGCTTCCAGAGCTAGGTATTTGGGGGCCAGGTGGAAGTCTTAAAAGTTGAGGCCTTAACTGTGCAGTCCAAACCCTTGCTCCTCAGGGAGAAGCTGGGAGTTCTCTTCAGATTGTATGGCTGTGTGCCAGAGTGGGGTTTATGACAAGAGTGCATCTCAGCCTTTCCTACCCATTTCAGTGTGGGCATTTTCTTCTTCATCCTATGTATACTATGTATACAAGTCTCTCAGCTTATTTCTGGATTTCTTTCATAGGTAATTGCTCCATGTGTAGCTGTACAGCATGTATGTGGGAAGAGGGAAGTTCAGAAATCTCCTGTGTTGCCATCTTGGTCAACTCCCCTCCTGCTTTCCTTTTTATAGTATAAAATCAAAGTTCTTTCAGTGGCATCAAGCAGTGTAAGGGGTGAGCAAAGACCAGACCAGAAATGGATGTGTTTCTTTGCCAGGGTTCTGTTGCCTACGTTAAAAACTAACAGATGCCAAAAAGAAGTTATAATAGAAAAGGATGTAACTTATGGTCTAGATTCATCTTTTTGCATTTTTTTTAATGAATAATTTGGAAGCTTTCTTTGAGGACTGGTGAGCTTAAGCAAAACTCAGAAATAGGGACTTCCCTGGCGGTCCAGCAGTTAAGACTCTGCACTTCCACTGGAGGGGTCACAGGTTCAGTCCCTGGTTGGGAAACTAAGATCCCACACCCCACATGCTGTGTGGTGTGGCAAAACAAAAAAGAAACTCTGAGAAATAAAAATAAAGAGGGGAAGGGCCAAGAGCAGGATTTGTTGCAAGTTTTTGTTTAATCTGGGAGACTGGCTCGTTTGACTTTGCTTAGGATTGGAGACACATGGACTTCATTTGCTGACCTTATTACAACAGTCTTCATTTATATTAGCATACTAAAGGTTGAAGTTTCACCTGCTACCAGTTTCATTTCCTGTGTAATACCTTGCCTTTAAAGCATTGTTTTGCTTTTCCTGCTGCCTATCAACTGCAGAGCTGCTGTTGTCTCCCTTGTTTTAAAGGCTACATTCTCCCCACCCATCAAATGGGGATAAATTATCTTATTGAATGAGGAGAACAAGGATATTTTAAAACATTTTGTTATATAGCTGCAGCTTCATGGAACTATTTGTTTGAGTCTTTTGTACCCATTCAGCTTAGAGATAACTTCTTCCAGAAAGCCATTTCTAACCACTTCTAGCCCAGATTAGATACCTTTACTATGTATCCCATAACACTTGAATATTTCCCTTTCTTGTCTAGCTTTGGGGTTTTGTTTTGTTTTGTTTTTTGAGCTTTGTTGAGACAGAATCAGTAAAAGTAGCTGTATCTGGTGTTGAGAATCTTGACTCATGAGTTAGGATCTCCGCAGGCCTGGTAATTTTGGTGACTTTAAGCTAAAAATGGGTTCCTCAACTTGGCACTTGATGAAGATGGGAAAAGTTGTTGAAAATATCTTAACATATGCAGTGTAATAAAGCTCTAGGAGATTTTACTTTCATATCTTTCTTTTAATAGTTTCTGATAATTTCTTATTCCTCCAGTATGGCTATGGTAAATATTTTGGTTCACTTTGGAAGCTCAACCACATGTCTTGATGCTATTATCTCATCCCTCTGAGTCCACAAGTCCTCTTTTCATTTCAGGGCTGTTACTGCAAAGTCTTGAAATGTGTGCTTCCTTGGCCATACCCTTTAAGAACAAAGCCCTTAAAAAGTAACTCCAGAAAGGGCTTTAATTCTCTAACTTGCTCACCAAAATGCTAGTTATGCCTGTGTGGTGCTACAGCTCTGTCTGTTCTGACTGAAACTCTATGTCTGTGTCCTCTGATGACCACATCCTCCCTTTCGGGCCAGCATTCATCTGGATACTGTGGCAAAAGGAAAGATGTTTACATCCCTTTCAGCAAAGAATTCCTTCCATGGGCTCTAAACTGGAGTCAAATCCCCCTGTTTTACAGAAATATGCAGACCATGTAACTTTCAGTGTGATACTATTAAATATGTCCCCAGAATCAGTGTATCCAGCTATTGTTTAAGAACTTCATGACTTCTGTTTAACATGGGCCACAGGAACCCGCTCAACACACTGTATCCTACTCACCTTCAACTGCTGAATTATAAGCTTCCCCAAGGTAGGATCTGTGTCATATCTCTGTATCCCCAGAACTTAAGCACTTAAGAGATGCTTCATAATTTTTTTAATAAAAGAATAAATGACAGAATGAAAAATGAAGTGCCTCATAGGTCCAGATGCTGTGAACTTCATAACGACTCTTTCCCAACTCACTTTCTTTAGAAAATAGCAATTACACACACACACACACACACACACACACACACACACACTTTTTTTAAGTAAACAAAGCAGCAACTCATTAAATGCTGTCTGGTGATTTTATATACTTTATGATATATTAACATGCTAACCTATCTTAACAGAATAGTAGAAAAAGATTAGTGGGAAAGTATTTCATCATGCAGAAGCATATTAGAAAAACTATTAAAAGCAGCTAAAATATAAGCACTTAGTATCTCTTAGCCACTGTTCTTACCTAAGACTTCATAAGCATTATCTCGTTTGTGTCTTTTAGCAGCCCTTTCAAATAGATACTACCTTATACCTTTGATTCTAAGATGTCATCAGTTGTTAGAGCCATCATCAAATTAATCATAGCTTTACAATGACTCTGTGTGTTGGAGGCATAGAGATTGCCACTTTAATGTTCATGTCTATTTTATGACAGATACTAATTTTAAATGTTAAACATTTGGAAAAGCATATCTTAGTAAAATCCTTAAGTACTTTAGAAATTGAGGTCCAGGCCTCAAGATACAGCATGCTGGCATGGTTCTACATGTAGCTGGCTCTGCATGATGAGGCTAAGTTCTGAGACATAGATGTGTTGAACCTGTGGGATGACCCGTGGAAACCGAACATCTTTAAACAAATTTATGAAACTTCTCATTACGCATGGTAACCTGAACACACTCATTTACATCTGCTTCCTTCTGAAACTTACGAAAATACAAGTAAAGAATAAGAGTGGCATAAGCCAATAATGACAAAGAAGATGAGAAAGTTGGTAACCAATGAAAAATAGAAATAAAATTTTTGAAGCTGGACAATGAATGTACAGGTTAAGAGAATACTGAAACCTGTAGGCAAGAGAAATGAATAAGAAGCAGCTAATTTCACAATAGGTCTCAAGACTCAAGAAAGGAATTAGAATATAGGGCACCTCTGAAGAAAAAGGGGAAGGGCCAAGAGCAGGATTTGTTGCAGGTCTTTACGTAGAAGAGGTGGACTCCTAGACTGTTTTCCAGGCTCCTCACAGATGACCCCCAGCAGAAAACTGGAGCTTTGTTTTCAGAAAAGTTGAACTACAGAGGTTCTGAACATGAAGATACCAATTCCGTCTGAAGATGAGGGAGGGGTGACATGTCAAGTGAAAAACAGGGTATTAAATGAAAATCTGTATACTTCATGCTGAGATTTCCAAGCCCCTTCCCTTGCTGTGCTCCGGTCATGCTGGCAGCCAGGCAGAGTACTGGATGTTTGTGGTCTGGAGAAACTGCCTGTTAGTCTAAGAGAACAGCTCTACAGATACTTACATTTGGGAAAATTACAGCAGTGAAGATGACCGGCTGACAAGCCTCACCCATACACACAGAGTTTCCAATTGAAATTTTAGCCCCTCATTCCTAAATATGAATGGAAAACTGGGTAGGGATCCCTAATATTTTAAGAAAGCTTCTAATATGAAAGACACTCTAAAACAAACACAGGGAAAATAGAGACAATGAGGGAGCAGATGAAAAAAACAAATAAGAAAAAGATAGTACAACCAGGGATTTCCCTGGTGGCGCAGTGGTTGCGAATCCGCCTGCCAACGCAGGGGACACAGGTTCGAGCCCTGGTCCGGGAAGATCCCACACGCCGCGGAGCAACTAAGCCCGTGCGCCACAACTACTGAGCCTGCACTCTAGAGCCCGCGAGCCACAACTACTGAGCCCGTGTGCCACAACAATTGAAGGCCACGCGCCTAGAGCCTGTGCTCTGCAACAAGAGAAGCCACTGCAGTGAGAAGCCCACGCACCACAACGAAGAGTAGCCCCCACTCGCCACAACAAAGCCTGCCTGCAACAAAGAAGACCCAACACAGCCAAAAATAAATAAATAAATAAATTTATTGAAAAAAAGAAAGAAAGATAGTACAACCAGGAAACAAGCACCAGAGGTTCTAAAAAAGAATATTTAATCGTTCCTTAATTGAAATTTTAAAAAGTTCAGGTAGTCACAACATTGTAAATCAACTCTACATCAATTTAAAAAAAAATCAAAGAAAAATAAATAATTTCTAAAATAACTTTAAAAAAATGTTCAGATAGAAATTTTTTTTTTAAATGCAATAGAAGCATTGGAGGAAAAAGTTGAGTAAGTCTCCCAGAAAATAAAACAAAAAGACGGGGAGATGAAAAATGGAGACATGTAGTCACATGTAATAGGGGTTTCAGAAAAAACAAACAAATCAGAGGAAAGAAAACTATCAAAATTTCTTTCCACAAATTGAATAACATAAGTTTCTAGATTGAAATGTTTTACTAAGTGTCCAGTCCCAACCCATCACATACAGAGGACTAAGAATTTGGACTGTCACAAGATAGTCTACAGCAGCAGTAGAAGCCATGAGACAGGAGAGCAACTATGGTTTTAAATTTCTGAGGGGAAATGATTTCCAACCTGGAGTTCTTTATCAAGCCAAACTATACAATCAAATGTGAAGATGAAATAAATACATTTTAGACATGCAAAGTCTAAAACAAATTTATCTCCACGCACCTCTTTTTAGGAAGCTACCAGTGGATGTGTTCCACCACAAACAAGGAAGAGACGTGGCATCTAGGAAACAAGCAGTTCAACACAGGAGAGTAGTAAAGGGAATTCCCAGGGTGATGTTGAACAGAAGTTCCAGAGAAAACATTTTTAAGCTTCCCTTTGTAAGCTGACAAGGAAAAGTCATTCTTTTCAGGTTGTCACTATTTGTCTAACTTTGCTTTTCAATTGAGAATAAAAAATAAGAAAGACTAGTAGGTGAAGATTACATCAGTTACACTTAGAAATTATAAAAGCAAAATATTGTCTCAAAAAATTATGTTCTTTCCATCTCTTCATTCCAATCCAGAGCTATGTTTCTCCGTGAAAGCTTTATTTTAGAATTCAGTGTTAATCTTTTCTATCGTTTTTGAAACTGAAGAAGAGTAGTTTCTGAAAGATTTTAGTAGCTGAAACTTTTTCCCTCCCTCAAATAAAATCTTATGTAGGAAGACCATTATATAGAAGAGATAAGAATGAATCTGCTTTGGTTGGGGCCTGTCCCACCTACATACCTTTCCCTCCTCCTGCTGTGACCTCTAAGGCACGTGGGAGACTCTGCAGAGCATTTTAAAAACTTTTGCTAACCAGAAAAGCTACTGAACAACACGTGACCATTCTTATTTCTCAGAATTACAACCTGAGTACTTATTATCTTCATGAACTTAAGAAGCAGAACATTGTTGTGAGGTTGTGTACCTGTGTCTGTGTAAAATGCAAACTAAAATTCCATCTTGACAAGTTTGCACCTATCTGATTGTAAGTCTTGTTTTCAATGAAATGTCTTTGCTTGTTTCAAATAAAATTTAGAACTTCAGTTTTTACATTCCTGACATTTTTAAGTTTGAAATTAGTAACTCATATTTCCTTTCCCTTGTAAGCATGAGCTTAGGCAAACATTGAGCAGTAACACTGTATTTGGGGAGGGGGAGCGTGCATTGCAAGTACTCCTTGTACTGCACCCTTTGTCCCTCTTAATACTGTCCTTTTTTCTCCCACGTCACCCTATAAAAGAAACCGTTGACAGATTTATAGTTTTCAATAGCTTTCCAGATACAATCTTCTCTGGTAAATAAAACTGAAAGATGAGGTTAAAGAATAAAAACAGATAACTTAATGCTGTGAGAATTTGAGTTTTTGTGTGTAGTGTGGTCATTATGGGATGTCTTTCACATCGGAATGGAACCTGCCTGCTTACCTTGAAAATGTAAAGCATAAAATAGCAGAGCCTGGCAGTAACTTTTCAGTTTGAAAAATGATTTATCATTGGTGAGTATTAAAAATGCCAACTTTATTGTCTTTATTACCTATGTACTTTCTAGGGGAAGGGTAGTCCCTAAACAAACTTTTTGTGAACTGGTTAATGTTTAATATTTATTTGTAAAGCTTAGAAATATAATGAAGAAATAGCTATAAATCTTGCATGCTTTGTGCATCAAAGAATTTAGGTTCGTGTTGCTTTCCCATTCACCTATTCTTTTTGGGTTCTTCAACTAAATAATACAGAAAACATAGCTTATGAAATTAAAAGAGGAAAATAATATTTTTAAAACTCGACCTTTTATATCCCTACCTATAATTCTGAGAATTAAAACCTTGAGCAAGAGTGTATCTTGTCAGGCAAATTATTTTAACCTGAAGCTTGATCAAAGTACAATTAGAAGAACACTCTGAATCATAGCTAGAGATATTATCTTCTTATGCTCAACCTAAAAAGCGGATGCACAGATTACCATTTCTACTCAGAGGATGTTTTTATCTTGAAAACCATGGAAAGCAATTTACATGGGAAAATCAATAACAGTCCATCATTTTTATCCCTCATTCATTCTCCAAAGATAGTTTTTGTGACACCTGTGAAGAAGCAGTACCATGGGGTCATGTCCACATAGGTAATAGGATGTACCCAGGTTTAGCATGATAGGTGAGATCCTTGTGGTCCACTGCAGCACAGTGCTGGAGAGTGACTAGCACTCCAGAGAAGTCCCTCACTTAGGGGCTACTTTCAAGGTCAAAGAATTAACTAAACATACCTTTAAGGAAAATTGTGCCTTCCCAACTTGGCAAGAAAATAATGGTTGGAATAGCTTGAGGATGTTCTTCAGTTCTTTATCATCTTCCGGTTTTCTTCCTGTAGAAAGAGTTAAAACTATCTATCTGTTATTTTTCTTCATCTTGTTTTAATTTAATGAGGATCTTTTTGTTATCAAGGTTGACAGCACTGGTAAATTCCTGCCAGCAGGAACACAGCAGTGCACAGTTCCAGGGGGATCCATGTGAATATTACCCCTTGACTTAGGCAAGACTCAGTCCCTGTGGCCTTATTTGGTGTCCTTGCCTGCCAGCCTCATTTTATATTGCTTTTCATGCAAGGTTCATGGCTTGAAGGATGTCCTGATCCCTGTGGGTTAAGCTGTCCTCTTATTCTCCTTTGGTTTATAGCTGGCTTACCCACTACTGAGAACAAAGATCTCTGGGTACTTGAGACTCATTGTTCATTTGATGGAACTGTGATGCACGTACATTTGAATAAATTTAAGCTTTTCATTTGAAATTGTAACTTATACCGAAAAGTCATTCTGGTCCTACAGTTAAAATTCTACCCTGGGCATTCTTAACATTTTGGTGGTTTTTTTCATGCTCCAAGGTGATACTGATAATTTTGTCTTGCTCATTGGAACGTGAATATAATTTACCTATAATAATTTTGGAAAGAATTCATATGCTAAGAATCATCATGTCATTAATAATGCACTGTAGTACACAGTGATATTGTTTGAGGTGTTGGCAAGAATGATCTTTCCTATCAACTTATAAATGCTTCCACCAGTCAGCAGAGGCAGTGCAAAATTTCATCACTCAGTCTTGAGGCTCAGATAATACCAGGAGTCAGGGTGACATTGTTGAGCTTCTGTCTGCTAGAAAGTGTTTTGCTTTTTGTTTCCAGAGATGGCTGTTGACAGATAACTCATTCTCTACGTGTATGGATGTAATGAAAATGCCACTGTGGCTTTAGTAGACCCACACACAGTCCATCTTCAGGATTTGGCTGCATATTTGCAAAGCTTAGTTATGCACAACTGTGTCTCCAGCCTGTGAACTTCCGCTCCTCATTCCTTTATGCTGTTGCTGTATAACAATGTATTCCCCCTCAGTCTCCGACATTGGATGCTAAATGGCTGTAAAAATTAGTTTGGAGTTGCTTTGCTTCTTGTCATCTCACATCAGAACCCTATTTATCAGCTTCAGTTTTTTTCTGGATGTTCCAGAAGAGCTGGAACTTCAGGAATTAGAGGCAAATTACAACCAAAAGGAGAACATATCCACCTGTAGAAACAGAAGGACATGTATGACTTCCACTTGAATTAGGTTATTAATAATTTGTACTGGGAAAAAATGGTAGATAAATCTATAGCCACCAGATTCTCTATTGGCCTTTATTATACATTCACTAATCAGGTAGTATACTAGTAATATTAGTAATGTTTGCCACAATTTTTTTGAGCACTTACTATGTGCTAGACATAATAATAAGTCTAGCAATATCTAATAAGTCATATAGTATCCAATTTAATACAATAACCCTAACTTAATCTAGCTATGAGATACAAAATTGTCTAATTTAATACAATAACCCTATGAGAAACAAAATTAGTACAGTCATTTTACAGAGGAAGAAACTAGCTTAAAATAATGTTTTCAAGATCTCACAGATAACGTCTGGTAGATCCAAGATTTAAACCCAAGTATGACTCCAAAACCTATGCCCTTAAATCCTGATTTCCTTGGATAGCCATTGTTTCTTTAGAATGGTTTTGAATGTTTTCAGTAAGAGTGTGTGTGTGTGTGTGCATGCGTGTGTGTGTGTGTGTGTGTGTGTGTGGCAGGGAGTTGGGAGAAGACAAAGGTACTGACATTGGAAGATTTCCTTCAAAATATTGAGGAAAATTATCTTTAACCTAGCATTATATGCCAAACCAGACTTTAGAAATGTGAGGATTAAATAAAGGCATTTTCTAATATTCTAGAAGGGACTCAGCACGTACTCTTTTTTACAAAGTTACTTAAGATTGTATACCAGCTAAACAAAGAAATAATTCAAGAAGTAGGAAGCCATGGGAAGAGTAATAATAGAAAGTCTTAGGATGAGAACTGTGCTGCAGGTCTAGAGAGCAGTTAGTCCATATAGAACAGGAAAATGTAGGCTTTCAGGAGACAGGTGTCAGGGTAAAGAGACAGTGGGCTCCATAGACTAGGTATAACGATTGAGATGCCAGAAGAACCCAAATTTTGAGGAAGGAAAAAAATATTAAAAGTGTGTGTTCGGTTAGGAAGAGTCATTAGATAACATGCTTAAACATTCTTTATTGATTTTCAACTTCAGAATCAATCTATAGACAAAGCTTAATTATAGTTACAGAACAAAAGGTAAAAGTTATTAACACCAACAGTAATAAAATTGAGATGAGGAAGGGGTCAGAGAAGTACACTGAGGAAAGTGACCTTAATATCCTAATCTTGCAAAGTAAGGAATCAAGATATATACTGTCTGTAGTTAATGGAACAAGAAATAGAGATTAAAGTAAATTGTTTAATGTGACTAAATAAAAAAGGAAAGTGGAGGGCTTCCCTGGTGGCGCAGTGGTTGAGAGTCCGCCTGCCGATGCAGGGGACGCAGGTTCGTGCCCTGGTCCGGGAAGATCCCACGTGCCGCAGAGTGGCTGGGCCCGTGAGCCATGGCCGCTGAGCCTGCGCGTCCGGAGCCTGTGCTCCGCAACGGGAGAGGCCACAACAGTGAGAGGCCCGCGTACTGCAAGGAAAAAAA
Organism: Monodon monoceros; assembly: GCF_005190385.1. Lineage (NCBI taxonomy): Eukaryota > Metazoa > Chordata > Mammalia > Artiodactyla > Monodontidae > Monodon > Monodon monoceros. The sequence continues at coordinate 118,960,513 of NW_021703777.1, forward strand.
AAAAAAAGGAAAGTGGAGGTATAAATAAGCTAAATATACATATATGATATGATATCAACAGATGATGTCTGAAGTTGATAAATCAAGATTTAAAGATAGGCAACCACCAGAAGATTTTTTTTTTTTAAGTGTTAGAAATTGTCAGTCTGGGGAATAGAATGGAGAGGAAGGGGCTATTGCTTTTTAAAATAACCTCTTCTTTGTTTATTTTAGCCTTGTGCATGTATTACTATAATTTAGAAAAGTAAATTTTCATTTTAGGAAAAACTGAAGGAAAAAATGCTACCAGATTATGGACGTGCTTCACGTAATTTTCATGTATTTCTAGGGTAATTTGAAGTACCGTGACCAGAAGAGAGCAAACCAGTCAAAACCTCAAGTTGGCAAGCTCTTAGTTTATCATGGGTAACCCATGGAAAAGTTCAAGTTGCCTCCAGAGGTTTCCAGGATGAAATCTAACCCTCACTAAAGGGACAGATCTCAGAAGTTTCAAAATAAATGGTGAAGGAAATTATGAGAGCCATTGAAGAATTCCAGAAAGGGAAATAAATGCAGTGAAACTTAAAAGGAAGTAGGGAGGCCATCCAGTGGGGGCCTATCAGAAAGGCTTTATGAAATACTTAACATTTTGGTGAGCCTTTAAAGGATAAGTAGAGTTTTATAAGGAGACTATGGAAGAGAATAGCTTTCAGGCAGAGGGAGAGGCAGAGAAGGATACAGCTTGCTAAAGCCTGGATATGCACTGAGAAATGGGCAGTGTCGAAGAGCGTTTGGAGGTAAGGTTCTAAGGCAGGTAAGGCTTATGTTGTAGGGAACCTAGAATATGCACATGGCTGGAAGCTTGTTATTTACTAGGCAGACACCAATGAACTTTTGAAGAGTTTTGAAGTGATATCAGAGCTATAGTTTAGGAAATTTATTCTGGGAACAAGTTGGCTAGTCAGGAATCTATTACAAGGTGAGTAGTATAAAGGAGGAAGAAGACTAAAATGAAAAAAGAAAATAATCAAAATAACAATTACAAAAGTTAGTAGTTGATGGATAAAAAGCATCAAAACTGACTAATATTTTCAGCCTGATGAGTGGGCAAACAGTATTTCCAAATCAGCATATATAAGAATATAGTAGTTAAGTTTCTATTTGTTGTAAGTAAGAAAAAACAGCTGGAACTGACTTGAGCAAAAACAAAGGATGTTTTCAAAATAGACTATGATCTCAGTATTTAAGGAATAGGCCTTTGTAAGCTCAGGAGCTAGAAGGATTCCACAGTCTTCAACAACAGGAATTATAACTACTCTGCAGCCATGAATGTGAATCAGCTACCCGCAACTCTTCTTTGTGTCTCTCAGTTCCAGAGTCCCTAGAGAAAGGATCTGATTGGCCCATTGAGTCATGTGTCTGCCCCTGGACTAATTAGCTGGGTTGGTGGGGAGCACACAAGGTCATACCTTTTAGATGGCTGCTGGAAGACTAATTTCCCAGAGAAGAGGAAAGTATTTTGAGATGGGCCATCTATAATTGATTAAGTGTGTATATTCTATTCTTGAATGAATGCATAGATTAGGCACACTTACCTTCCCATACTTGCATCTGTATGTGAAACACAATACCTTGTTATTTGTAAATAACTATAAATGTTATTTATAACATTTATAAATGTGCCCTCCCCAACTAAAGAGAGCAGCTAGAAGTAACACCATGTGACTGTTGTTTTCCAAGTTCATAATCTCGTAGTGATCTCCATTCTTTCTGTGGTTTCATCCTGATCTCATCTTGCCTGTGGCCTTGCAAGATTCAATAACCTAGGGATTAAATTGCAAATTTAACTATTGCCAGTATCCTCTGTGTAGAATAGTTAGGGAAAGGAAGAGGGTAGAGGAGAAGCAAATGACAAAAGAGAGTATCATTTAAAAAGAGGAAAGAAAAAAGGAAAGGGATTTTTCCTTAGGTACTCTAGCTATATATAAGCAAGGAAGAAGTTGTAGAGGCTATACTCATAGTTTTTGTGTTTGGTTTCTCCACTGACACTTCATGTTCTTCTTTGCCTTTGATTAGTATTTCACCAAGTCAGAGTAGAGTTCTTACTGTTGGCATGACCCAAACCTACATTCCTGAAGAATCTGAGCTCTGGATGAAATTGTTTGTTTAGTGTTGTGATGGTCATCCAATAGTCCTAACCAACACTTATCAAAGTACAAGATGTTCTGCCCCAGAGGTCACCAAGGTTCCACTCATACCCTTCTGAGCCTCTATTATGCGCTATCAGCCCTGACCTCTGCCTACCAACACTGTGGACCTTTTCCTTCGTCCCTCCCTCCCTCCCTCCCTCCCTCCCTCCCTTCCTTCCTTCCTTCCTTCTTTCCTTCCTTCCTCTCTCCCTTCCTCCCCTCCTCCCTCCCTCCCTCCTTCTCTCCCTCTCTCTCTCCCTCTCTTTCTCTTTCTTTCTCCCTTTCTTTTCCTGTTCTCTCAGTGAGAAAAGAAACTCACAATAGCTGGGTAGCAGACTCAGCTCCTGCTTCAGTTGAGTCTTATGTTTGCAAATGGAAGCATTCCTCCTTTGGAAACTAAAACTTTTAAGACCTTTTGTTATGAAGGGGAAGCAAAAATTCTAATCCTGGGCCTTTAGATCTCTTCTACCTCATCCCTTAATTTCTGGACTCTTACATTCTTGCTGTAGAAGTGAATACAGTGAGTATCAGCTCATTACTTTCTTAAGTGACAATTGACTTTATTGAACGGAGGCGTTACCCTTGGGATATGTCGGCAGTGCATTATGCATTCAGAGGGTCACTGTATAGTGGCTCTGGGAGAGCTATGACAGGTAATCCAAATTCAAATCCAGAAGAATTGTTTTTCTAGTGATTAAAAGATCACTGTGCCCTTCATAATGGAAGGGGCTCAGTGTAGATGACTTAACTTCTGTCATTGGTTGATTCTCTGAAGAATCACTGGCTACTTACTGGCTTAAAACCCTTCCTTGGCATGCATACACCAAAGGCCTCTCCTACCTGTACATCTATTACCACTCTAGGCCCCTTCGTTTTTACTTCAGTAACAAAATGGTGCTAAGTGTCCTGTACCTCTCTTTTTTTGTCTTTCTACTTATGCTTATGCTGTTTCTTCTTTGTAGAATTTTCTAACCCTCTTTACCTAACACCTACTCCTTGACTTAGGTATTCTTGTTTCAGGAAGCCTCTAGACCCCATTCTCTTTAGTTTCCTTTTCTCAGTTCTTCCAGAAAACTCTCCCTAGTGTTGTACTTATCACATTGTATTATAAAATTGTTCATGTACCTTTCTTCAAGTAGATTGTGATTTCCTTAAGCACAGAAGTAACCAGTGGCTTAATTAACAAAAATTGACCGAGAAACCTCCTGTGAGTCCATCTATATAAACAGAGCTCCTCCTGTTTTTTGTTTTTTTTTTACTTTGAGTACAGAAGTAGGTTAGGCTGAGCAAAGATGAGGTTTGGGGAGAGTGTTTTCTCTCACAGAGTGGGAAGGAGTCTAGGGTGCCTTTTTTTTTTTTTTTTTTTTTTTTTGTTGGTCTCTGGGGTTCTGGGGGTTCTCTGTTGTGGCCTCTCCCATTGCGGAGCACAGGCTCCAGACGCGCAGGCTCAGCGGCCATGGCTCACGGGCCCAGCCGCTCCGTGGCATGTGGGATCTTCCCGGACGGGGGCACGAACCCGTGTCCACTGCATCGGCAGGCGGACTCTCAACCACTGCGCCACCAGGGAAGCCCTAGGGTGCCTTTTTTGCCTTATACAGCTGCAGAATTGACAAGAGATCTGGACAGAGGATATAGTCCAGTCCTGTGCTCCCACACCAGGTCATGATTAACTCAACTTTGTCCTCTTTGCCTATAATATATCTAATACCCCCATCCATCCTGAGAGTGACTCTGAAAGTGAGCCTCAAACAAAACTTGATTCAGTTTCACTACTGCAAGGTTCATGTTTTACCTAAATTCTCTAGTTGTGGTGTGAAGAGTAGATTTAAGATAGACATGACTAGAAGCCCAGATAATAGCCCACATAAAGGAAATTAGGGGCTATACTTGTATTGATTAAGGATGGTGAAGTGAGGGTAGATTCATAAAACATTTAGGAAGCAAGACTTAAAGATGAATTAGTTAGGAGGATAATAGAAGAATCAAAGGTGACTGTCAGGTAGCTACCTTGGGTAATGATAGTGCCACCAAGTGAGAGGAAAAAATACAGGTCAATTGGGATGTAAAAGTAATAAATCCAGTTTGGGACATGTTCAGTATCAAGGACTTTTGAATCAACTAAGAAGAGATGTCAGCAGGTAGTAGGTGAGTATACAAATTAGGAGATGAATCCAAGAGAATAAAGGAAATTACACTGTAGGATATATAAAATGAGAAGAATAATGGGTCCAAGAAGGAAACCTGAGATCACCAAAATCTAAAGGGTGAACACAGGAAACAGAACAGAAATGACTGGGGAGGGAAGGGTTCTAGAAGCCAACGGGATAAAGAACATTACCAAATGCAGCTGAGAGGTTCAGGTCTATTGGGTTTAGCAGTATGTGGTTCATTAGTGATTTCATTGAGAGCAGTGTCAGTGGAGTAATGAAGACAAAAACTAGATTGTAGAGAACTGAAGTGAAAATGGAGATGAGATATTACTGTAGATATCTCTTTCAAGAAATTTGAATGAAAAAGGGAAGAGAGAGATTAGATTTCTATCTAGAGAGATATTGGTGAGAGTGGGAGAGACAAGTATGTTTATAGTCTGAGGAGGAAGAGTCAATAGAAAAGGGAGGATGAAAATATCCAAGAGAGGAAAATGAGGAAGGGAAGAACTAATGAAGGAAGGTCACAGAGGGCTGGGCTCATGGGCACAAAGAAGGATTTGGCCTCCAGCTGAGGAAGGGAGCCCTTGCTCCCTTACACTGTTGACAAAGAAGTTAGGATGATTGTGGATATAGATGGTTTTGTAGGTAGGGTGCTGGAAAATTGAAGAAGGAGGTTGGATTCAGTTATCCCCAAGCCTCAACTTGAGTCTTATTTCATGAATATTTTATTTGACCCATAGTATTGTGAATGCATATATAATGAACTGTCATAAGCTTGAGTTTTTCCCTTTATTATATATAGTACAATGCATAGTAAAGTCTGATCCGTCTTTTTGAAAAATAATATACAGAATCCCAAACTTTAAAAATGTAAACATTGAGCTTCCCTGGTGGTGCAGTGGTTGAGAGTCTGCCTGCCGCTGCAGGGGACACGGGTTCGTGCCCCGGTCCAGGAAGATCCCACATGCCGTGGAGCGGCTGGGCCCGTGAGCCATGGCTGCTGAGCCTGCGCATCCGGAGCCTGTGCTCCGCAACAGGAGAGGCCACAACAGTGAGAGGCCCGCGTACCGCAAAAAAAAAAAAAAAAAGTAAACATTGAGTTTGAGGTGTCTGTGAACATCTTTTTTTTTTAATCTTTATTGGAGTATAATTGCTTCACAATACTGTGTTAATTTCTGTTATACAACAAAGTGAATCAGCCACATGCATACACATGTCCCCATATCCCCTCCCTCTTGTGTCTCCCTCCCACCCTCCCTATCCCACCTCTCTAGGTGGTCACAAAGCACCGAGTTGATCTCCCTATGCTATGCTGCTGTTTCCCGCTAGCTAACTATTTTACATTCAGTAGTGTATATATGTCAGTGCCACTGTCTCACTTCGTCCCAGCTTACCCTTCTCCCTCCCCGTGTCCTCAAGTCCATTCTCTACGTCTACGTCTTTATTCCTGCCCTACCACCACTAGGTTCATCAGTACCTTTTTCTTTTTTTTTTTTTTTTTTTAGATTCCATATATATGTGTCAGCATACGGTATTTGTTTTTCTCTTTCTCACTTCACTCTGTATGACAGATTCTAGGTCCATCCACCTCACTACAAATAACTCAATTTCATTTCTTTTTATGGCTGAGTAATATCCCATTGTATATATGTGCCACATCTTCTTTATCCATTCATCTGTCGATGGACATTTAGGTTGGTTCCATGTCCTGGCTATTGTAAATAGTGCTGCAGTGAACATTGTGGTACATGACTCTTTCTGAATCATGGTTTTCTCAGGGTATATGCCCAGTAGTGGGATTGCTGGGTCATATGGTAGTTCTATTTTTAGTCTTTTAAGGAGCCTCCATACTGTTCTCCATAGTGGTTGTATCAATTTACATTCCCACCAACAGTGCAGGGGGGTTCCTTTTTCACCACATCCTTTTCAGCATTTATTGTTTCTAGATTTTTTAATAATGGCCATTCTGACTGGTGTGAGGTGATACCTCACTGTAGTTTTGATTTGCATTTCCCTAATAATTAGTGATATTGAGCATCTTTTCATGTGCCTCTTGGCCACCTGTGTGTCTTCATTGGTGAAATGTCTGTTTAGGTCTTCCACCCATTTTTTAATTGAATTGTTTTTTTGATATTGAGCTCCATGAACTGTTTGTATGTTTTGGAGATTAATCCTTTGTCCATTGTTTATTTGCAAATATTTTCTCCCATTCTGAGGGTTGTCTTTTCATCTTGATTGTAGTTTCCTTTGCTTTTAAGTTTCATTAGGTCCCATTTGTTTATTTTTGTTTTTATTTCCATTTCTCTAGGAGGTGGGTCAAAAAGGATCTTGCTGTGATTTATGTCATAGAGTGTTCTGCCTATGTTTTCCTCTAAGAGTTTGATGGTGTCTGGCCTTACATTTAGGTCTTTAATCCATTTTGAGTTTATTTTTGTGTATGGTGTTAGGGAGTGTTCTAATTTCATTCTTTTACATGTAGCTGTCCACTTTTCCCAGCACCACTTATTGAAGAGGCTGTCTTTTCTCCACTGTATATTCTTGCCTCCTTTATCAAAGATAAACCCACATGTGCATGGGTTTATCTCTGCGCTTTCTATCCTGTTCCATTGACCTATGTTTCTGTTTTTGTGCCAGTACCATACTGTCTTGATTACTGTAGCTTTGTAATATAGTCTGAAGTCAGGGAGCCTGATTCCTCCAGCTCCGTTTTTCTTTCTCAAGATTGCTTTGGCTATTTGGGGTCTTTTTGTGTTTCCATACGAATTGTAAAATTTTTTGTTCTAATTCTGCGAAGAATTCCATTGGTAGTTTGATAGGGATTGCATTGAATCTGTAGATTGGTTTCGTTAGTATAGTCATTTTCACAATATTGATTCTTCCAATCGAAGAACATGGTATATTTCTCCATCTGTTTATGTCATCTTTGATTTTAGAGTTGATATCCAGACTAGTTTTCATTTTGTTTGAATTTCTCCCCATTCCATTGAAAACATGAGCCATTGTGTTAAGTTCTAATTAATATAGATCTATTGCATAAAGAGGAGAAGCTCTATATGCATGGATGTTACGTACTTATGGAAGTTTTTTTACTATAAATTAATATTGCTTTCTCATCAGAAAGTATGCTTGAATATACTGAGGTGACAAGTAATTCCTTAGTCTCCTGGCTTTACGTAATTACTCTTTAGGTCAGGACCTTTTATCTGTGTAACATTTTTGTTCGTTAAGCTTCTACTCTAGCTTTTTCTTTCTGACCTGCTTGATAATCTAGTCTCATATTCAGTATCACAAAGAATTATTCTATGTAGTATGTTAGTTGTAACTCAGTGTTGCCTTAAAGGGTTTTCTGTGTTATTTTAATACTTGCCGTTCTGCAGTGATCTGAAAACCATTTACATTGTCCAGAAATAGTACCTTTTGTAATACAGTGTTAAAGCTTCAGAATCTTAGAATGAATTGATTGATTGAAGAAGACTATGAGTGCCTGGGCCACAGTTTGTATTAATACTTAATAAATGTTTGATAAGTGAAAGGCTGAATGCATGCAATGTTATTTTTGTGAAATTTTACCTCACTGAACACTCTCCCATCTTCTCTGGAAAGACGTAGTATATGTTCTTTTTGGAATATCTGAAACTGTTTTATCTTAACTATAGTAACAGTCATTTTTGTGAGTCCCAGGCATTCACCAAGGCAGTCACAGGAGATAAAGAGACTTCACTTACTTCCTTTTCCCTTGGGTATGAGTTTTGATAGTTGCTGATAACAAGTTGGGATCACTGCTGGGTTAGGCAAGGTTCAGATTAATTATATAAAAGAGTACATAATTTTTTAAACCCTATCATATCCTGTTACCCAATTCTCTAGTTCAAGTGCTTTAGGCACTGATTTAATCTGGAAATAATAATTGGACTATCCACTAGAATAGGCCATGTGTTTTGAGAGGCTATCTGGTAATGAGAGGATGTCATTCTTATATGGAAGAACTTGAGGCAAGAATCTAGGATGAAGAACTCTAGTTGATCTCACAATAGTACTGGCAGCACTGTGATCTGAAACATTTTGGTCAAAGTCAAGTTTACTGAGGGTCATAATTTTCAGTAAGAAGAAGAATCCCAGAGTAATTTGCTGGATGGGTCAGAGTAAAAACACAACTCATAGGTTTCATGATTGAACACATTTGCTTGTATTTCTTGAGTTGTGCAGATGTATTTGCTTTCATATCCAAGTGTGCTGGAAGCACTTTGTATTTTAATTGAATTATGTTTATCTTAATTTTCTCTGTAGTACTTTTTCCTCAGACAGACCCTTGGATGGTTGTCTTTTTTTTTTTACCCCCTTCAGTTTCCACCATCTCACCTCATGTGTGTTCCAGTTAAATGTAAACAGCCACACTCTGTAAAATATCCCATTTCTACCCTTGAGTCTATGCATTCACTTTTCTCTTAAATGACTTTGGGGTCCTGCAGAAACCAAGTGATGAAACCGGAGGTAGTGCAGATTTTTTTGCAAGCAGTGTTTGCATAAAGTTCTGGTAGCCTCTTCTGTCCTTGTTTGGTTTGATCTTTTAAACTCCCTTACCTACTGCTGTGTTTTTGTTTTGTTTTGTTTTTTCATTATTTTAGTCTCTTTAGGGCCAGGGAAATGACTTGGAGGGATAGGAAAGTCCTGTGGCAGTCCGGCTTATATGCTTAGCTAACTGATTTAATTGGCTTATTTAAATTTTGTTTGTGAAACTATAAAAACATAAAGCAGGTGATAAATGCATAGTTACAGTACTGATGCTTTTCCTTGATTATGTACATTCCATAAATTAGTTATGTTTCCACATTAGGGTGAGTTGTATGCTAAAGTTTTAAGGGGAAATTTTATGTCTTAATCTATGTGTTTCTTATATAAATGGCACCTTGCATTTTGTGGACACTGAAATAAACCCCAGGGTTTAGGACCATGGTAAAGAAACCTGAAATTACTAATTTTCCCCTTACTGTGAGTTTCGTTATCTCTGGTTAAAAAGACAGTTTTTTTTAAGCTTCAACTAGAAGAAATATATATAAAAATATATACAATTGGAAGTATAGCAGAGAGATGAAGAACTCAGTGTCTGAAATTAGGCAGTCCTGGATCTGAATCCCATCTCTGCTATTTACTAGCTCAGTGACCCTGGGTAGTTTTCTCGTATGTGTAGTAGTTGTAGTAATAGTAGTTACTTCCTAGAGTCACTGTGAAGATTAAATTATTATCTGAATATTTTGGCTCTAATATTAGCAAGCAAATAGCTGGCAAAATTTTTAAAAGATATATGAGTCGTATTTTTTTATAATACTGGATGCACCAAAAAACAAACAAACAAAAATGTGACTTTCGGGGTGTTAAACCTGGATTAAGCATTCGACTCCAAAGACTAACAGATCTTCAGACCTGCAAGTTGCCAGTGAGGAGAGCAGTACCTTTAGGTGGTAGATGTTGGATGCTGGGTTCAGACAAATGCACAAGGAAGTGAACAATGCTGTGGGCCTTTACTTAACCTCTGGGCCTCTGTTTTTTCATAGCTGTCTTGAGGAGTGTATGGGTTGCTATTTAAGACCCTGTCTGTTTTTCACATATTTTGACTTTAAAGTAGAAGAAAGAAATTAAAATAAAAAAAGAATCACTGCAAAAATTATGCAAGCAACCAAGGTGTCCTGCAGTAAGCGAGTGGGTAAATAAACTGGTACATCCAGACAATGAAATATTATTCAGCACTAAAAAGAAATAAACTATCAAGCCAGGAGGGGAAGGGGAGGATGGGATGAATTGGGAGATTAGGTTTGACATAAATACACTACCATGTGTAAAACAGATAGCTAGTGGGAACCTGTGGTATAGCACAGGGAGCTCAGCTCGGTGCTCTGTGATGACCTAGATAGGCAGGATGGGGTTGGGGGGAGGTCCAGGAGGGAGGGGATATATGTATCCATATAGCTGATTCACTCCATTGTACAGCAGAAACTAACACAACGTTGTAAAGTAACTATACCCCAGTAAAAAAAAAAAAAAAGAAATGAACTATCAAGCCATAGAAAGACATGGAGGAACCTTAAATGCATATCACTGAGAAGCCAATCTGAAAAGGCTATATGCTACATAATTCCAACTGTATGACATTCTGGAAAAGGCAAAACTAATAAACTAGTAAAAAAATAAGGGGTTGCCAAGGGTTAGGAGGGAAAGAGGGATGAAGAGACAGAGCACAGAGGATTTTTAGGGCAGTGAAACTACTCTGTATGATACTGTAATGGTAGATACATGTCATTATACATTTGTCCAAACCCATGGAATATACAATGCCAAGAGTGAACCCTAATGTAAACTCTGGACTTTGGGTGATAATGATGTGTTGCTGCAGGTTCATCAGCTATAACAACTATACCACTTGCTGGGGGATGTCGATGGTGGGGAGGCTGTGTGTATGCAGGGGTGAGGGTGTCTATATTTCCCACTCAGTTTTACCGTGAACCTAAAACTGCTCTAAATAATAAAGCGAAGTGTACTAAAAATAATAATAACGGTACAGATGGGAGGAAATGAAGAAGGAGAGAAGAAATAAAAGGGCTACTCACTGAGCCTGCCCTCAGTGCCACTGCCTGTTTTACACACTAGGCCTTTCCACTCTCTGCAGCTCTCCCTGTCCTCCAGCCTCAGTCATTTCCATGTGGATGGTTGAGGCAGCATGCTTCCCCACAATGAATTCCTAGAAGCAGTGCCATAAAGCAGACTACCGCAAAACAGATCGTTGTTGGAAGAATTATATTTCCTTATACAAACAATAATATAATAGAGGATTGCTATCCTGTGCAGAACTTGCCATCAAATAAAAAAGTATGTTCCAATTTCTCTAAAACGAGCGTGAGTATACACTACACATCGATCGGGATCCTGTGTCCCATGAGTGATTGGTTGATAAAAATACAACTCTGGAAATAATCATGTTTTACAACCATTTTGGGGTAGTATATTCCTTTTTAAACCTTCCTTGGATCATTGTTACCCTTAGGATACAACCTGTCTCAACCAGCTGGGTCATGCAGCTACCCCTGTGGCCCGAGGTACAGGGCACTGTGACCAGCTTATAAAGGGCTGGCGTGGCTGAAGAGCAGTTCCCTAAAAAAGAAGTCCTCATTTGTTCCCATTACTAAGAAGACGTACCGGAAATAAACACACACACACACACACACACACACACACAGACACACACACGCACAAAGGAGGAAGGAGAGGAAGAAGAATGCTGTTTTCTATATCAAGGTAGTGAGACACCTACCACGATGTTTTATAAGATTTTCCCTTTTAATGCAGAAAGAGAAAGTCAGTGTTTGTTCTATAACAGAATATTTAATGTATAAAACTTATTTTGCTTCACAAAAACTTTGAATGTAGATGCCTTGCACTTTTATATTTCCTTTGTTTCTGGAAGTCTAGGTCAGATGCTCCATAAAGTTTTTATCACCATGTGATCTGTAAAGCATATGTTCCACCAGAAAACGCTTCTAGTCACCAGCTCTCTGGTTTCCATAGAGGTGATGATGGAAATTTATGTGTAATTCCAGACTAGCCTTATGCTGCAAAGGATGTTTATAAAATATTAACTTCTGATAAAGGGGATAATATTTTAAAACATTCTTGATCCCCAAATAATGTTGCATATTAATGGTTATATAGCATTTGGCTTCAAAATTTCATACTGAATAAACTTTGATTTCATACTTGTATAAGTATCCTGCTAGAAACAAATAGAGGTGCTTGTCTTTTTCACAGGGTTAAAGAGAGTCTGCTTTATCTTCCAAATAAATGCTTTTGACCATTACTACCATTTTTTTGTTCAGCTACTGACAAAAAAAAAAAAAAACAGCAGTTTTTATTACCCAGAATCCCAAATTTGAGTCAAGCCCAGTTTCATAGGAATGTTCTATCTAAATCAGGGGGGTCAGCAAACTACAGTCTGCAGGTCAGATATGTCCCACAATCTGTTTTTGTAAGGCCCATAAGCTAAGAATAGTTTTACGTTTTTAAGTGATTGAAGAAAAATCAAAAGCAGAGGAAAAAACATGAAGTTCTAATTTCAATGTCCATAAAGCTGTATTGGCACACAGCCACAGCTCATTCATTTACATACTGCCTATGGTTGCTTGCACACGACAAGAGCGATTTGAGTAGTTACAGGAGGGCCCGTGTTCTCCACAACGCCTAAAATATTTGCTCTCTGGCCCTTTGCAGAATAAATTTGGTGGTCCCTGCGCTAAAGAATTTTTCACCATCTGCCACTCTACCCACACGCTCATATTCATAGTCATCCCTCCCCCTCCCTCCCTCCTTTCCTCCCCCTCTTTTCCTTCCTCTTCACGTGCATATATCATTTTGAATCTGGCAATTGCAGTTACAAAGAAATCAAATTGTGAGCCTACAGCAAATGCTAAGCGGAAACAAGTTTTAATTTCCCTTTGACTTGTCAACTCTCTCCTCCCTGTGTACTTTCCCTTTCCTCTACTGCCTTTATATAGAATTTCTAAGGCCATGCCATTTCCCAAACATAGTTTGTTTTTAAGGTGGGGGTTGGAGCTTGATACATTTTTTAACTTCCATGGAAAGTTCCCTGTTAGTATGTGGTCCCATTTTTAACCTATTTGTAGACACCCCCGATTATCTAAAATCACTTTCACATGGGGCTGAGGTTAAGCTTTATTTCTCTTGGCATGTCCCTGCCATAGCAGACACTTCCTCTTTGCCTTGAAAGGACAAAACGATGTTCAGCTGTCTGGGCTTAGGCCCAGTATTTGATTTATACATTATTTAATTTCCTCCTGAAAATTGGAAGCAGGACTTTCAGGAATGGAAGTCAGTATTTTTCATTTGTTTAAGAACACTTTTAGGTCTAATATCATCATCAGTAGTAGATGTCAGCGTGATTAGGGGGTGACTTAAGGTAAAGCAAATAAAACATGAATACAAAGGAAAATTATTTGACAGTGGAAAAGATCTGAAGTTTTTGAATAACCACGTTGTATGTGTTAGTAGGTTTTTTGTGTGTTAGTGTTCATTTAACAAACTTTTCTGTGCTACATTTTGGGGCACCTGTCTTTACCCACTGGTGGAAAGACCTCTAGCCATTATGTTATAGTTGAGATTGGGGGATTAGAAGTTTGAGGAGAAGTTAATGTAACCATTCCAGTAATTTTACAGAGGATTTTTGGTTTCTGTCTGAGCTGCTGCTGCGATTATCTCCACAATTAAGTTCATACGCATGCCAGGATATGAATGCCAAAATGGTTTGAAATTCTTACAGCAGTGGACTCAGGAAATTAAAAATTAACTCTGGAAATACCATTTCTTGTTTTACATCCACTTTTGGATAGTGTATTCCTTTTTAAACCTTCCTTAGATCATCGTTACTCCTAGGTTACAGCCTGTCTCCTTTTTGCACCAAAGTCCTTAAAAGTCTGGCACACCTACTCGCTCCACTTCCTCACTCCTAACTCACTCTTCAAACCCTGGCAGCCTGGCCCCTCCCTCCCTCCACACCACTGAGCTGATCTCACCCACTGTTTCCTCATCTCCAACCCAGAACCAGCTTGGAGTCCTCGGCTTGCCTGGCCTTTCTGCTCCATCTGCCAGAATTCACACCCCGTTCCTGAAACGCTCTTCTGGTTTCCATGTGAACTCTCTCGGATTCCTCTAGTTCTTCCTGTCCTTTACAGACTCTCTCCTTGTATCACACTCAGCTGAAGTGTTCCCCAGGTTCTGTTCCGTGGGTCACTTCTTCCCCTACACTCCTAGCCTTTTCCTTCTCATCCTTCCTCGGTACCTCAGACACTTGAGGAGAAGCTGGAGGCTGCAAGGGGCGTACTTTGAAAACCACCGCAGTCCTGTGAAACTACTTCGAGTCTCTGAATACAGCCCACCCTGTGCCACCTCTGTGCCTTGCCCAGGAGTGTTCCTTCACGTGGAGTGCCTTACTGCCAACACCAGCATTTTCACGTTCTCACATTCCTTTAAAGCTCATCACTAAGGGATCTCCTCTTTGATGTTTGTGAGCTCCTGGTAGATATTTTCTCTTCCTCGTCCGAGCTACGGTGGGGGACAGCCTGATATACTTAGAGCAAAGGTACTGGGGTCACCACTTACCTGAGTGTATGATATTGGGCAAATTTACCTAAATGCTTTAAATGTCAGTTTCTGCATTTATAAGTTGTGGGGGAGGGGGAATGCTGCCTACCTCACTGGACTGTTGGATAGATTAGACATGTGAAGATCTAGAATATTTGGGAGTCAGTCAGTAGTGGTGCTGGTAGTGGTGCTGATGGTAGTAGTGGTAACTGTTATCGTCAGTATTATTCTCCCACGCCAGCGTTTTACGTTTCTCATATGTCAGTTACTTCACCTTCTGAAAAGCATTTACACAATTGTCTTATTTCCCCTTCTGAATTCTAGGCTCCTACAGCTTGTCTTTATATTCCCTCCCCAAGAGCGTTGAACAATGACTTGTGCATGAGTTTTCCTAAATGAGTTGAGTTGAATAGAATAGCCCTTCTCCTCCCCTAAAGAAATACTGGCTTCACCGTGTTCTTGGGATTCAGAGCTGGGTATGTTTGTAACTGTATCTTCATATTTCAGTCAAATATTAGCATACTGAAAAGTCTCTGCCTGTTGTTATATTGTGTCACACTGAATCTTGAAACTAGCCTCTAAAATTATTGCATTTTAATTTCTCAGAGACTTAAGGACCTGTATTTTTAGAGCTAGTCTGAAATAATTCTTATTTTTGAAAAAAAACTACTAAACTACTTTGTATTTGATACATAAATGCTATCAGTAGTAAAATATTTAAATAAGGTAAATTAATACATATTTGAAGTTTCTTACATTAAAATATTTCTGTCTTTTTATACTTTCTGACTTATAAAATCAAAGCCAACTGCAGTTTTTTTGGCTTATATAACTAACAGTTTTTCTTTTTACGTTATGTTTTTCCTTACAAAACCCTTACTTTCTGTCTCTAAACATATTTCTGGAAAGCAGATTTTCTGCTTCTCAGAAGCATCACTTCTTCACAGATCACAGATGATCCTGGTTACAATAACCTCTAACTGCTTTGTTGTTCAGAGGAACAGGAATGTAGAACAGGTTCTGCTGATGATTTTTGAAGGAGAAAGTCGAAGAAGAGTTGTCATACTGTTGCTGATCTGAACTTCTGTAACAGGGGAGTCTGAAGCTAGTGGATTTGACTGACCGACCAGGCAGGCATTGAGGCCTTGGGAAAGCAGCGTAACTTCACGTGGAGTACTTTTTAAAAGTACCAGCCACCGAAAGTCACTAAGATCTCCCCTGATCAGGCATTCATCAGTCAGAAAGCCTTTTTGGAGCTGCAGTTTTGCAGAGCTCAGTATTGGGTGGTGTTCTCAGAGCTCTGAACCGGGTGTGCTTCACCTGAGTTAAGGCTACCTCTCCGGCGAACCCTGGGTTAGGGTAGTGATGGGGTCAGGGAAGGGAGGGGGTGGCCAATGGACAGACTGAATTTACACTTCGAATACTTTCAGGAATTATTTGCAACCACTCGGGAATATAAAATAGTATCACAGCTGAGAGCTTTATTTCACATTCCATTTAGCTCTAATCTCTACTTCATCTCTACTGTTTTTATTTGGTTACTAGGTACTTAGTGCAGCCCCATTTTGTGGAAGGCTGGCCAAAAGCACACTTGAAATCAATAGCAGTCAAAGCTAGCTCTACTGAATCTAGATTAGAACATGAGCATAAAGGTCCATTGGTTCTGAAGTTTGTGGGATAGTTGTTTTGTATTTTTTTTTTAAGTCTTAATAACCTGCCTAAGCAGAATAAACAATGTAAAGTGATAAATACAGCACCTGATCTAAGGCATAAATTCCACATTTGGTAAAAAACCAAACTGTTAGGACTAAAGTCCTAGCTTTAGTTAACATTAAGTCAAATATCAGACTTGTCCTCATTCATTCATTCAACATATATTTACTGAGCAACTACTATTTGCCAAGTAAGTTTCCAGGCACAAACAAAAGAAACAAAAATCTGTACTATTTGTGGTCTTCATTTTTGTGAGGAGAAAGAAGACATCAACAAAATAAGTTAAAATGTAATATATTAGATGACAGTAACAGAGGAGGAGCAAGATAAAGCAGGGAAGGAGAAAAGGATTATAGGGAGGAGGTGGCCAGGGAGAATCTCACTGAAAAAGGTGACAACTGAGTAAAGACCTGAGGTAAGTGAATTGTGCTGTTAGTTATCCAAGAGAAGAACATTCCAGAAGGGGAACAACAAGAGTAAGTGATCTGAGCGAGACTGAGCTTTTCCCATGTTTACGAATAGTCAGGAAGCCAGTGTAGCTGGAGTGAAGGGAGTGAGGTGTTCCAGTGTCCTGTTGAAGAAAGTGGGAGGGGGTGGTTGATATCAGATGATAGATCAAGTAAGTTGAGAACCGAGGATTTACCATTGGATTATGATCTTGACAGAGCAATCCAGGTAACAGGCGAATGAGAGTTCACTGTACATTATTTTCTCTACTAATGTATATGTTTGAGTTTTTCCTAGTTAAAAAAAAAGTTTAAGTGAGAGGGGAAAAAATATATTATTCCCTCCTTAAATATTCACTAAGGACTCCATCTCAACTATCTCCCCTTTCACCTCTATTCTCAAGAGAAAGAGTTGGTCAGGTTTACAAAGTGGGGTGGAGCTGGTGTGAAAGACACTTAAAATCATTTTTCAGACACTTAGAATGGAAGAATTAAGGCAAAGTTTTCCAAACTTGGAATACTGTCCATTTCATTCTTCCCCTCCTTAAGTCTTGTTGACACGTGTTTCTAGTTACATGCACAATTTTAATTGAATTTAGGGACTAGTCTCCAAATAAAATTTCCATTAACTTCCAAACTGAACAGCTCCAGACTCGAGCTTTGTCATCTATTAGCTATATCACCCCTCCCCCCACAAAGGAAGTTAAGTTTTTGTTTGCTTTTCTGTTTTTCATTGAGACTTCTCTAGTTGCTAAGAAGGAGAATGGATTTAACACAAAGATAACATCTGTCTTTGACCATGACCCGTGTTAGAATCATCATTCAAAAAAACTAGCTTTAAGTTTTCCTGTAGATTCCATAATCATTGCCAAAAGAAGTTGGACCTTGTGTTTTTTCAACTTTGTCATACTTTGTATAAGTACCGCGTGCTAACCGATGGTGCCACCGGAGCTCCATCTTTATCATATTTTGGATGATAACCTGTGATCCGAAAATCAGTTGTACAGCCCAGAATGTTATCTGGACCCCTTAATGAGCAGCACGATCTAAGAAAGCGGCAGCTAGAAGCAGCTGGCCGCACTGAGGTATGCTGAGCACTGTTGCTTTGGAAGTGTGGTTGGCAGGGCACTGCTGGGCACGAGGTCCATTTGGCACCTTTTCAGCAGAACGTTTTGATAATGTGTTGCCAAGACAGCATTCGAAGCAATGCATAAGTAACGCAAGGTTACACATACGTAGAGAAGAACAGAGGACACTTTTTAACATTCTCTCTCTCATTCCTCAACCAGCCAACATAGGCCTGCTCCAGTTGCCTATACTTCCAGGGTCCCAAGGATCTTCACCTTCTCCCCCCAGAAAACTACAGAGTTGTCATCACAACGTGACCAACACACACATGGTTGATATGGTGCAGAGGAAATGACCTACCTGAATTTGGCTCTATCATAATGCCCTTTCCCCAGCCGCAGTGATCGGGTCAAGCCGCTCAGAGACGTGCCACAGGAGTTTTGGTTACTAAAATGAGAATATGAGGACTGTCTGGTGGCTAAAGCTGTAAGATATAAAACACAGAAACTGTGCATTGTCGTGTTTTCTACCACGTGGAGAAAACCACTCTGTGGTGAGAGAGAAATAAAGGCGAAGTACACAGAGCAGCATAGATCAAAATCGTGGACAGAGAACAAGTCCAGGTGGTCTGTTGAGGCCCAGCCACACTACTGTCCTCAGGTTCTGTTAGATCCAATAATATCCTTATAATGAATTTCCCCTTTTGATTCAAATTGAGTTTCTGTCCCTAGCAGTCAACTAATATACAGCAGATGTCACAAATGATTGCAAATATTTGGAGACATTAAGAGAAGCTGAGGCAGAATTTAATCCACCTTGCTAAGAGGCGTTCACATATGTAGTGTGAAAACTACTCATTAGTCCCTGTTGATTGAAGTTAGCCTGGTCGTGTTTGTTACGGCAGTTAAAGAATACATGCCTTAAAGTCTTTCCAAGACTTGGGTTCCTTCTTAAAGAAAATAAAAGTGTTCATTAAAAGATTGATATAAAAAGTTAGTAATTCAGAGGTTAACCCAAAACTTAGCATAATCTTCCTTGGGAACATTTGTATATGTGGGGTGGGGGGTTAAATTCCACAAATATTACTAAAATGAGCAATTGGCAGAAAGATGGTTTAAAATATTTTGTTTCAGCATGTAAAATCTCGTTTTATTACAGAATTCTTTTGTTAAAGGCACAGCTATGCTGGGTTGCTGCCAGAGTGATGGGATCTTAACAGCCTAGTTAATTTTAAAAGATTTACAAATGCTGGGCTTCGAACTAATGATAGTAAAATATACTTCACACTTTAACATAGTGCTTAAACTCATGCTACATCTTGTGAACTTAATATTGCATCTGCAGATGAGGGGGGTTATGGGTGTGTGAATGTAGATATTTTATTTCAAAGAGAACAGAGTTGGTGGGGGAGAGCAGGACAGACCTGTAAAATAACTCAGAATTTCTCCTGACTCTCACATTCTTCACTGTAATTATAAAATATGTACAGAAGATATTTGAACACACTGTATCAAAGATGGTATGGGTTTATTTCCAGTTAGATGCCAGCACCATAAAACAGTGGTGCTTGTTACCAAGGTGTAGCCTATCTTAAGTTTCGTGATTAGATCTCCAAATGAAAAAGTACAGCCCTTAAGAGGAAATTCTTGGCACTTGCTCCTCTTTACAACATTATAGGGTGCTTTTATGTGTATATTTTATCATTCATAATAGAGAATACATTGACTAAGATTGCAAAATAGTTTCCATTGTATCGTAATCCCCTTGTGTCCAGTTGACTCACCTCCATGAAAAAAAATTCTGTTCAGTTAGAAATATCTACTGGTCTCTTTCCAATGATAAGTTTTTTGATGGTTAGAAATTTGACGGTTAGTTTAAAATGATGAGGTAAAATGTATGGGTACAGTCATGAGATTTACTAAATAGACATACTCAAATTTACTAAATTTTACATCTTTAGATTTTAAAAACTATACATGAATAATCTGTGCTTTAAAAATTCACCATTAGCTCCTTAAATATACCAACTGTTGCATTTCTCATAACAAACCAATCCCACCAAGTGACAATTTAATACATCTTTTAAATTTAAAAAATGTTGAATGTGATTTCTTCATTATCAACAAGTAGTGTCATCTGTTCTCCTTTTTCCACAACCCTTTCCATATCTGTGGATTGCTTTTATGGCCTTTCTCACAGTTTTTAGTTTATTCTTTACAAATGGAGACTTTCTGGCCCTTTTCGTTGCTGAACTTGTCACAAACCTTGTTCTCTCATTAGAATTCTTGTAAAGGAGTTTAGGTAACAGTAGTTGAGAAAGAATGTTTACGTTTCATAGGCCATTAAGTAATGGACTTAATGATCAGAAGGAAAAAACATGAATGTTTTGGTTAAAGCCTTCATAAACTGAATCATCTTTATTCTTCATCTGCATCTGGATTAAGAGTAACGGTAATGAAACAATGATTAGCCAATGTGGCTTTTACAAGTATTTGTAATTTCTTTTTAAGTTATATTACATATATAATTTTTTAATTGTTAAAAGGCAAGCACTGTATCTTACTACTGGCTTTTAAATCAGTAAAATCAGAGCTCTTTTTTTTTTTTCCTTTTTAATGGACATTCAAGAAATAGTTCAAAGCGCATCTCATTCCTTATAAGACAACAGGCCAGATAGTTTTTCAGATAAGGAAACAACTTCCTCAGTTTCTGAATACCCTAGTGTGTAATGTTATTACCAAATATCAAAACCTACATATATTTAAATTTTAAAATTCACTTAATGGGTAATCTAAAATTACACATAGTTAATACGTGCCACTTGTAAATGCTAATCTTAACTTGGGAACTTGGTTTTTGTATTCCTTAACTAATATGCTTAAATTTGCAGTCTTAGTGTCTTATTATCCTACCTTTTTTTTTTCAATAAATGAAATAGGATATAGATCTTTAGTTCCTCTTCATGTCAATAAAGACCTAAATAAGCACTTAGTTATACCTAGAGGCAGTTGTTGAATTGTTCTAGGGTACAAGAGGAAGGTCTAAGAAAGTAAAAACTACTTGTCTTTACTATGACCAACTCTACTTCATAACTTCTGCACTCCCCAGCTGTAGTAGTTCTAGCCCAGTTGCATTCTGGCCTAAGTCATCTGGAAAGGGGAAGATAGATATTACAATGAAGGAGTCATAGGATTTAAGAGGATTTGAAGTGTAGTTACTATAGAGCAGTAGTTCTTAACCCTTTTGGGGTTATGGTTCCTTCTTAGAATATGATGAAAGCTTTGAACCATCTCTCTACATACAAAAGTTTTCATAGGTTTCAGAATACTCTTAGACCCATCTAGCTATCCAGGGACCCTAGGTTAAAAATCTTTCTTATGTAGCCAATAAACACACAAAACTGGTGAAGTAATACTTGAAATAGCATCCAGTTCATGTAACAAATAAGACAGTGTTGCTTTATTATTATTTGAGTTTAAAACAAAATAATATAATGTGAGCTTCTAAACAAATGGCTAATAAGCAACATAAGGATTATCTGTCAGAGGAAACAGAGACCACCTTAAAAATGTAAAAGTAGAGAAGATATGTGAATATATACTGTTAGGTGTTTTAGAGTATCTTATTTGATGGTGATATCACTTAATATAAATCCATTTTTTTAAATTTATATGCTATTGGGAGAGAAGAGCGTTCCTTTCTTTCGGGACAATACCACTGTCAATGAGAATGACATCTGTAAAATAAGTGTAAGATAAATAATCATGTTGTCTTCTCACTCCCTGTCGTGAGCTAATGGTATACTTAGCGTTTGCCCACTGGGACCTGTCTTCAGATGCCCCTTAGCTAGCTAAGTATTGTCAAGCCATTGTTTTCTAGTTAACACGGATAACCATTAACACCATACCATACTCTTTAAAATGACTTTAAGGATGGCAGGCAAGGCTGCTGATGAAGCAGGACCAGCCTGCAGCTGCTCGGAGAATGGGAAAGGAGAAACGAGTTCATTACGTATATTAGATGGGTGTGGGGGGTGAAGGCGATCAAAAGGTGAAGCTTCCACTTATAAAATGAGTGAGTCCTGGGGATGCGTAGCACACAGCGTGGTAACTATAGTTAATAACACTGTGTTGTGAATTTGAAAGTTGCAGAGAGAGTAGATCTTAAAAGTTCTTATCACAAGAAAAAGAAATAACTGATCGTGGTGATCATTTCACATCACATACATATAGTGAACCATTACGTTGTACTCCTAAAACTAATGTAATGTTCTATGTCAGTTGTATCTCGAAAAAAAAAAGGCGTAAAAGGTACCAACTCCCAAATACTCCATTCTGTGGTCAGAGTCCAGAATCCCAAGCTAGACAAGGTCCAGGGAAGACTACCCAGAGCACCCCCGAAGCTCTGGAGTTGCAAAGGAGGCATTTTTCTGTGTGTGTTGGTGGGGCACGATGTGGGAGTTTGCAGTGAAGACGGTTGGCAGATGCTGAAACACGGGGTATGTTAAAACTGGCCTAACAGCCCTGCTCACACCTTCCCCCAGCCACTGCTTCCCAAGCTCCCACAACACTGGCAGGGAGGATCCAACCCTCCAGACTTCGAGAGGAGTCCTAGAGCTAGCTGAACTTTGCTTGGTCCCCTCTCCCTAGAATATCCCCTGTTGTGCCCTTCTCTCCTCTTTGCGGGGGGCCTAGCTCTCCCATTCCTAAGTGCTTTTTACCCAAAGTTTGGTGCCTCTTGCAGGGCTTCAGTAGCCTTCTGGGCGTAACTTGGTCATCAGCACGCCCCCCCCAAGGACTCACAAATACACACCTAGGATGACCCATTGTGCCCCAGACATTATTGCTTTTTTAGTCTACAGTAGGCAGTCATCTTGGCTGCAGTTGTCACAGCAAGAGCTGCATGTGTATGTGTGTTTGTGTGTATTTAAAACAAAAAAAAATGTAAAACCTATATCTCTGTTCAGAGATGAGCTCAGCAGTAGACCTTTTTGTAGACTCCCGAAGGTCAAGGGGCTTGGTACATTTGGGGAGTACGGCAGGGCCAAGGCTGGCGAGCCTACATGGAACTTGTAATCTAGTGAGGAGGCAGACATTTACCACTAATAACTCTCTACCTGCCAATTGTGATATGACAGAACAGTAGTACAGGCTGCCACCAGACCATAAGGCAAGGGATCCTAAAGCATCCAGGTGTGGGGAGGTAGTGAAGTTGCCGCTGGGAGCGCCTCTCAGTGGAAACAGTCACACTGAACCTTGAAGGGCAAGTGCGTTAAACCAGTACTTTGCACAATCTTGTCGCATGAAGGTGGGACTTTGTTTTCTTCACTGCTCTGTTCCCCAGGGCCTGGAACCTTGTAGGTGGTCAGTAAAGATTTGTTGAGTAAATGAATGAATGGAGGCCTCCCAACATCTGTTTGCCTTTCTCACCCCTCTCCTTCCCTACCACGAGGTTCTTGTTCTCTCTATACCCATACCAGTTGGCGTGTTCTTCAAAACTAAAAATACTCCTTTTTATCTTGTTATGGGTTCAATTAATGTTAGAAACTTTTAAAGTTCCCACAGCTGCAGTTGGTTGTAGAAACAATAAGAATAAAAACCCCAGCTCTTTCCCTCTGTGGGGTGATCAATTCTTTTGTAAATTTTTAAAAAACAAAAACTGGTTTCTCCATGCAAGTAATAATGACTGGATGTACATATACTTAAGCTATATATTTTAGAGACCTCATAATAACTTACATCAGCAGAATTAAGCAACCCAGGGGTTTTTCCCCCTTCTCTAACATCAGTAGGCTTCTAGAAATTCTTTCCTTTTGACTCTGTACTCTGTATGGCACTCTAGATTGTATGATCTTAACATAATCCCAGATGGATTCGTATCATAAAGCTTATTTTGCAGACAATCCAAGGGCAGTAGTTCGGTGATTCCTTAAATCTGAAACTTGCCCTCCAAAATTCTCACTTCTAGCCTCCCACGCTCGCTGAGGTGGTATTTTAAAGAACTCTGAATAAACGCCGCTTGCTTCCCTCCAGTTCCCTTCCCCGGCTGGCGCTGTGCTCTACTCTGCTCTGCGTTCTCGGCAGTTCGGGGCACCCCTGGCCGCGTTTGCGCCTGTGGCAGTGTGACTCCATCTGCTGCTCTATGGTCAGGAAACTGCTGCGGTCCCCTCAGTCACATCTTTCAGGCCCGGCCACTCAGCCAGCTTTCACCGCGTCTCAATGGGGCCGGGGAGAATGGGTCCTCGGCGTCCGCGTGAGCACATAATCTCCCAGGTAGCCTCCTCCTTGAAGCACCTCCAGTGCAGGCTATTCGCAAGCAGCAGGACTCCGCTCTCTGCTGGGTTCCTAATCCCTCAGACACGTAGGGGAAGTTGGTCGCGGGGCTGTGAAAGTGAAAAGGAAAGCGAGGGGCGCGGGCTGAGCGCGCACCACGTCCCCCGCCCCTCGCCACAGTCAGCGCCAGCTGCAGCGCAATTAAGCGCAGCAGGGCACAGGTGTTCCAGACAGAAGATGCTTTTAGCAAAACCACTTTCCTGAAAATACCTAAGGCTTTTTAGAGCACCGCAGCGCGCTCCTTTTGGCGGATTCTTTAAAGCTGTCTAGTACACTTGAAATACAGGGAAGCTGAAAAGCGCATTCAGGCCTCACTGGGAGGCGAGCTTTCTTCGCGCCGAACATCAGGAGCGGCGGAGAGAGGGGAGCCCTGCCTCTGTGGACCCGGCGTGTAGTTGCCCAAGAAGGGGCCTGGGGGCGTCTCTCTTCTCCGGCTCCGTCTCCCCATGTAGCCTACTCTGCACTGTGCAGTTCACCTACTCACGCATGTTCATATCCTTGTACCCATGAATTCCTGTCCCTAGGGTGCAGTTGTAGGTTTCCTATGAACTATTTAAAAAGCAGCCCTGACATGTGCTGATTAAAGTAGGTAAGTGAACTCAGCTCTCCGGAGCCACTTTTTTTAATCATCTGAGGTCTCCCTATAAATAAGCCTCCTCTTCTGGCACATTTAAAATCACTGACTTCTTTTTCTCCACAGATCTGAGTACACTCTGTGCCTGCAGGATGGGGTGATGGGAACCAAACAGAACTTCAGTTGGTTGTTTAAGCCGCCTTCAGAAGTTTGTTACCCTCCGTTTTTCTGGAGGATACAGATAAGCTCGGAGAGGTAGTTAGGAGCTTAGTAGTGGCGGTTGCGTTAGAATCTCAGCATCCCTGTTGGAAGCGAGCAGCTCCTAGGCCTACTTGGGGCAGCAGCCCTTCTTCCCAGGCTTACATGCCCTCAAGGGTGGTGTTCCTGTTGTCACTGCCGTGATCTGTTTACGGTCAATAGAAAAGAAGTGCAGGTTACTACCCAGGCCTCATCTGGAATGGAAATGACTGTGCTTGAAGTTTTATTGGGTTCCTCATCTCAGTGCACCCGGAGAACTTGTAGTGCTGCTGTGAAACTGAAAAGAACAAGGGAAGGGTCACAGCACAGGAGGAATGAATACCCAAAATAGTGCCCGACATTTTCAGCTTTTCCTTCCTGTTGATTAGTTTTTGGTAAACAGTTTTTGCCTTGACTGTCATTCTTAATCACGTCGTTTTAAAAAATTGCCGCTGCCTGTTTAGAAACCATGTTGGTTTTAATTTTCGCAGTGAGCCTGTTTCTGTTTCACAAAGCTGAGCCACCTGTTTAAACTCTTCTTGTTTCATGGATTGAGGCAAAGAACCGTAGGCTGTGTATAAGAGGTTTCGGGTTTTTTTTCCACAGTGAAGTAAGACATTGTTCTTACTCTTCGTGGCATTCAGAATTCTGCACAATTGCCTCTTTTGCCCTTTTGCATTTAAAAGTGAGGTAATTAGATTTCCCAAGGTTCAATGGTCAAGAGCCTTCTCACCCTGGGAAGTTGCCTCTCCACACCCCTCACAAGGGGAGTTGTCTCACGTAATCCAGTTATTGCTGTATTGTTGTTCTAAAGGCACTGCTTTTTCAGAGGACAAGCATAGCATGAAAATTCATACTCATATGTCCCGTTGCTTATATTGCCGAGTTACGTTTTTTCCAGCAATTGAAAACAACTACTGTTTTCCTCAGTGACTTTGTCTTGAGGATTCCTAAACATTTTCGTAAAAGTCTTTTCCTTTCTTACCTTTTAGGAGCTCATCTCAAATATGCCTAAATCTTTCATATAGAGATTTCTTGCTTATTTTGTTATTTTTCAGATATCTGATAGATCTATTATTACTGCTGAACGAATGGAAAGAGGATTTGTGACGTTGGCACCAAAAAATGGGTGTCACGGCCACTGAAACACAGCCTGTCTTAGTCGCTCTGACAGTGAGACCTTAGGCCCACTCTGCTAGTCTTTTGTCTTGTTTACTCATTTCCCCAAACAGATAACATTTTCACCTTTCAGCAAGGCACGTATCTATTCTTTAAAACAACGCAGAATACACGCTCTGTGTATTCCGTAAATACACGCTGGCTTTACAGAGCCAGCCAAAACATTTTGCTTTTACAGCCTAATGGCAAAAGCAACCTGACTGGTAATTGGCTAAAAATTCATTTAAATGATCTAGTCTGCAGCCTTTGGGGGAAGAAGACAGACAAGATGGTGAAGGGATTAGGGGAAAGCTTCCAAAATCCTTTTTGCCAAAGATGTTAAGGCGCCTAAGTGCCAAGAGTTTTCTTTCTAAACGGGTTAAACATTCCAGACAGTCTGTGACTCAGATTTGCATGTTCGTCTACACTCCTCAGTGAGGTTCTTCTGGGGCCTCATGGGGAAAATTCATCTGAATTCCCCCATCACTGAAACGGTCCCAGACTCCATGGGCTTTCAAAATGATGAGCTGTGTGGTCCCTGTATATACTGTAGATGTATATATACATATACATACACTCATTCAATTTTCTTACAAACTTTAGAGAGAGCAATGAGAAAGGTCCTAGTTTCAACTGAAGGTCCTTCTTCTCAGCTTCTGTAGTATTCATTCCCAAATAGAGCGGTGTATTAGCAGATTTATGTGAAAAGACCTCACCTTTCCAAGCTTAATACAGAAAAGTCTTCAGTAATTAACTGATACCAGATTACTTTCATCAAGTGAGACAATAGATAACCATTTGCACAACTTTTAAACAAATCTTCCACTTTGGTTCTGTAAACCAATATATAGTACTGCATTGTGAGTAAATTTGGGGGAATCTTTCTCAATTAAAGTGTGGTTTTCTCCCCCATGACAACACGGGAAGAAATTTCCTGTCCCTGTATAACAAATTTTGATACCTAAGGAAGCATCCCTCAAACTAACAGGCATACTTGTATTCTTGCTAAAATTTCTGTTACTTCTAAGGAAAGAACTAGATTCAAAGTAGTGCCCCAGACCGAAACATTTGCTTAAAATGAACATACATCACAGTGTTAAATAATTTTTCTTACTGAGTTTATCACTCCAAAAACTTAAATGTAACTGACAAAGTCTAGGTCATATGGAACTTAAGTAAAAATATTACAAGACATTGGCCAAATGTTAGAAATATGTATATAACATGCACTTTTGGAAAATCTGTGGATCGTTAAGGAACTGTTCAATTCAATTCAACAAATGCGCGTGGACTACGTGCAGGTCCAGGGCACAAGTGTGTGCTGTGGCTGCTGCCTTTTGACTCCGTTAAACAGACTGGTCCTCCTCCAGTCTCTCTTGCTCAGCCCTTTCCCTTTTCTCTCTATGCTGGAATAGGCGAGAGCAAAAGGAAAAAGGATATAAGCTAGGCAAGAGCCATATCGTGCCCAGACTGAGCTGCTTGGTGTGGGTGAGCATCTCCCAGAGTGCGTGCTGAAGGTCAGCAGTAGCCCTAAAGGTAACCATTTGTAGGTGTTCTGCCAAAAACAGAGGACAGGTGGAAAGTTCTGTGGGAAACATCAGCTTAAAAAAATTAAGCAGGTCATCATTGCTAGGCCTCACAGAAATCTTTAGCATTCTACTGTGCTTTGTGGGAGGCAGAGTATATACAGTGTTACCTAAAACCTATTTGATCATGAAATACTTCTTCCTCTGAAAAGACACTGATATGTCAAGGGGAATGCTGGCATGGGCCATGAAAACAAGCAGGAAAGCTGCACTTTTCTTGGGAAGCATGGTATCTTGGAACTCACGCCAAAATAAATGACCCAGGGCAAATAGAAACCAGCCATCATGAAATGGATCTCCTAAGAATACTTGCATTTCCAGGCCTGTCTTCTTATCGGAGTTAGGAGAGAAGAACTAATAATCTGATTAATGTTTTTCCTTTTGGAATTTCTACTAAAAAGCCCTTTTATGGGGAACAAAATAAAAACAAAGGATCTTTTAGGAGTTACGCTCTGTCAGCTGCTAGCGCACCATCTGCTTGTGCGTTGGGTCTAGAGCATTAGAGATGACTGTCATCGACTAGCCTTTACTGTCGTTATGGCCCACGTGACTTCTGAAAACTATCATTGTTATTTTTAGTGACATTTTCATGATAGAATTACTTTTTTTTTTTTACCCCCTCCATTTGGGATACTGAGGCTAGATCCTTGTAATTCCTGGTTTCTTTCTCCCCACCTTGCTCACTTTATTTCTTCTGCTCAGAATGCCCCTTCCTTTCCTGTGTGCATATCTAAATTCTGTCCTTCCCACTCCAGTTTATGAACCAATAATTTCTTCCTTCTTTCCATACCAAAGCACTTTCCTTTTGCCTTGCTAGTGGTACCTCTTAATGCTATGTCTTGGACATCTCTGGACCCTCCAGCTGGCCTCACCTAGTTGTTGCACAGAGTAACCAGCCATTCAGTGGACGTTGATTGATGAGTGATGGGTTAATTATGAGTAGAGTTCTATTTCCTCTCAATTACTTGTTGTATATTGCTAAGCAAATATGATAGGAAAATAAAAGTGGCAGAAAAGATTGCCTAATTGACTGGTTCTTCAGGGCATCCCTTGTAAATTAAAAGAAACAGGATAAGGTTTATTGAAGCAAGTGTTGAATTCAGGCAGCCCTCAGCCACGCTAGAACTGCAAACAGCTGGGCTCCTTCTACACAACGGAAGACAGCTTCATATGAGGTGCTTGAGTACCAGTATTCAGCTGCTCTGTTTCCCTTGTCATTGTCTCCCAGAGATTCTAAAGGTCATCTCTGTCTAATCCAAACATTTCTTAGCGCTTTAGTCAAAACTCTGTCCAAGTTTTCTATACCTCACAATTCTGTAGAAATTGTTAATTAAGGGTCAGGCCAGTATTAAATATAGTTGGCAAATTACTGTGAAATGTTAACATATACCGAAGGCCCCAAGTTACTAACATCCAGCTTTCAAATGGCGGTTACTGCTCTGACCACCACCAGTGCCCCCCTCTGCCACTGCCGTAGAAGCTAAGGGCAAAGAGCAGTTTACAGCTTAGAGTAGAATCTATAGATGCAGATATGAAGGAAGGAAGGTTGATCTGCAAAGAGGAACTGCTCAGGGGAGCCGACCCCAAGGGCAGCCTTCGAGGCCTCAATGACCTCTCTTCCCACTACCTACATTTCCCTACCTTGCCATGTTAGGCTACTTGAGATTCCAGTTATTAGAGGAGTATAATCGTTTCTTCTTCTCCCAGTTTGACTACTGTGTATTGAGAGAGGAAGCCTTACTAGACTGTTGGTTCACTTTCTCAAATGCGCCAGCAATATTAGCCACCCGGCCACATGAACCAAATTCCAGTTTTGAGGGGTTCCAGGCAGCCTTGCGCCTCCCCTTCCTTCCTCAGCCCAACCCAACCTCCCTCCCCCGCCGCTCACCACCACCCCATTTGCCATGCTTCCATCAGGCTCCACACACACCTCTACGAGGGGGTCACTGCATGTACAAAACCTGGGGGCACAAGTCCCACAGCAATTAATTGGTGAAGTCATTAGTAATTGTCTAGCACACATGGTAGGTGTTCAGTGAATGTTTGTAGCCATTATGTGCTGGGTCCAGTATTCTCTGAGGGAAGTGTCAGGTATGAAGTGTGCAAGACATGGCGTTGGCCCAGTGGTGGCAGCCTCTCTACTCGACTTAGCCTGAGGGGGGAGCCACACAGTGGAAACCTTTCCTGTACTGTCTCAGAGAAGCAGCTAGAACTGCACCAGCGAGCAGGAAATTCAGTCCTCTTTGGCTCTTCCAGTGATTCTTCTTCCTACTTTTCAGCCTTGCAACCATCGCTTCAGATTCTTGCACAGATGAAAGAAGTGCTGCTCAGATGGAGAGGAGGAGGGGATTGAGCTCTCCGTACTTGGTCCCTTCACCTCCTTCTGGAGGTCCCTAAGGTTCCTTTGGAACAGAATAGAACCAGTTTACCATGGGGGCATTTTATGTGCTTTTACTGTGCTTGTTAAATATCACATCTGATTTTCAAATAGCCCTTTTTGCACCAGAATATGTGATGAAGTTGTTTCGCTAATCCTTAGAAGTTTTGTTTTTTCCTTCAACAAGTTGGTAGCCATTCTTTTTGGAAAAGCATTAACATGCATAACCACTATAGTCGACTTCAGTGCCCGTTAATGAAGCCCAGAACTAACGGTTACATTGTCGTAATTTGACAAAGCCATCTAAATCTATGCATGTTTTTTTGAAAGCTCCCTAAACATGCTGCTAAATCCCCTAAAGAGCTACTAAACTGCTTTGGCAGCCATTAGCCCCGCATA
Source organism: Monodon monoceros (assembly GCF_005190385.1). Lineage (NCBI taxonomy): Eukaryota > Metazoa > Chordata > Mammalia > Artiodactyla > Monodontidae > Monodon > Monodon monoceros. The sequence continues at coordinate 118,990,864 of NW_021703777.1, forward strand.
AGCAGAGGAACTCTTTTCAGTAAGTGAACAAACAGAGAAAATATGCTGAATGGCCGGACAAATGTGTTTCAGCTGGCCCTTTCATTTACCGATATAAGGGTGCAGTCAATATCAATCACTGTTTTCCCTGTTGCCCTGAAAATCACAATATCTCTTTTCATCCCACAGGCTCTTTTCACCACAGTAATGTGTCTTTAGAATGACACTGGCATCAGCCCGCTTCCGCTGTCTGAAGTCCAGAGAGCTTAAAACACATTTCAGGATTCAAGACTTGAACCTTCCTCCCTTCTGTTTTCCTACCGTGCACTCTCTCCTCCCTCCCTCTAGCATCCACTCCACCCCCTCCCCAGCTTCTTTTCAATTCTCCCAGCTTTCCTCGCTGAGTAAACAGAATTCACTTCTCTGTTCTAATGCAGCTCTCCAAAGTAAACGGAGATAACTCTATCTGATATTCCTAAGATTTAAGAACACATTAAGGAGATGCACATAAAGAAATGCTTTTACATGTTGGTAATAGATCAAAGGTTGAAAGGAATGTGGAAATTCTATGCTATGACAAGGTGTGCTGATGTGCAGGTCCTCACTCTCCATCAGTGCCTCCTTCCCCGGCCCTCCCCTCATCACTGGGCTTCTCCCCCGTCCACCCCACCACCACAGACACACTCATCCTTTTTCATCCCGTGTTAGAGGTCTGTGCCTGCACGTCTGCTCCACCTTTACAATTGTAAGCTCCTTAAGAGCAAACGCCATAACATATATCTTTTTGCCGCTCCTGGATCTCGGTACTTAACATGTTGTTTTGAAATGAAGGTGATTGCTTTTTATCCTTTTGAAAACTTAAGTGGAATGACTCCCAAAGATAAATTTTAGGGATAGGCTTTTAGTTGTAGAAGTTACCACGGATGAATATTTGAAATGTTAACATTTCTAAAAAACAGTATTGATTGTTTTCTCTCTCCTTTTTTTTGTTGTTGTTTTTGTTTTTGTTTGTTTGTATTGTTTCAGATTATAGCCGTATGTAGAGAGGCAGCCCTTCTGGCTCTGGAAGAAGACATTCAAGCCAACTGCATTATGAAAAAACACTTTACTCAAGCCTTGAGCATCGTGACACCCAGACTTCCTGAATCATTGAGACGTTTCTATGAAGATTATCAAGACAAGAGTGGGCTGCATGCGCTCTGAGAAAATATACATATTCATTATGCTAAAAGTACTTTCTAGAGAAAACTTGTTTCTTTTTTAAAGAGTGTCAGAATAGCCCTTAATAAGCAATATGTCTGAAATATGTTGACTAGATTGAGGGGCCTCAGTTCTTATAGACATTTTGAATCATATGGCAACAATGAAAATATCCATGAAAAATCTCTGGACAAGAGTTTAAGTCAGTTTTATCCGGAAATGTGTGCTGAGTTTTAAAAGGCAAACTTTTAGCTTTTTCATTAATTTGACCTGGTTCATTCCTCCCATGAAATGCTTTCCTTACTCCAGAATCCATTTCAGTGCATTTCCAAATACCAAAACTGTGGGCATCAGTTTTATACAAGAACATAGAAGATGCGTGTAGATGAAAGCACGGTGAAAATTATTTACAAACCTTTAATTTTGAAGGCCAGCCCATGAAATGGCTAAAGCACCAGCTAGGCTTATGTGACCTTGTTTCCAAATACGTATTTGTTCTCATTATAATTCAGACTTAACATTTTCGCTTTAGCTTTCTTAACCTCTACTTATGGCAATTAAAAAAAGAATTGAGAGTTATTTCCCATACTGTAATGGCCTTTGGAAGTTTAAAAAATTGGAAATATAAGCCCAGTCCAGACCTAGAAGTACTTGTGTTTTTTTTTTTCTTGTTTTCATAAAAATGCTATAAATTAACCATATGAAGTATTCATGTTTTAACTTGTATGCATTTCCAGGTTACCAATAAACTTCTTCAGTTCAAAGAAAAACCAACTTGAACTCTTAATCATATTGTCTAACATTGCATTCTAAATATCTGTATTTATGCTCCAAATTATTTATCCTTGAGATTTCTTGACACTTTGATAATCCATAAATATCCTTGAAAAAGCTGTTGGAAATTGATTGGTTGACTTCCAGTTCAGAAGCTGGCAATGGGAAGAATGTGCACTTAAACCCAGTCACTGTAGATCTTTGAAAATTCCCAGAAAGACAAGTCAGGCGAGAAATACCTGATTATCAAAATAACAGGGCTGTACAGTTTTGTGGTGGTAGACATTCTGAAATCACATCTCAACTGTTTCATCCTTTGACTATCAGAAATAGATTTGCAGGCTTCCGGTGGCGCAGTGGTTAAGAATCCACCTGCCAATACAGTGGACACGGGTTCGAGCCCTGGTCCGGGAAGATCCCACATGCCGTGGAGCAACTAAGCCCGTGCGCCACAACCACTGAAGCCTGCGCTCTAGAGCCTGCGAGCCACAACTACTGAGCCCACACACCGCATCTCCTGAAGCCCGTGTGCACCTAGAGCCCGTGCTCCACAACAAGAGAAGCCACCGCAATGAGAAACCCGCACACCGCAACAAAGAGTAGCCCCCGCTCGCCACAACTAGAGAAAGCCCGCGCGCAGCAATGAAGACCCAACACAGCCAAAAATCATAAACAAAAATAAATAAATTTTTTTTAAAAAGTAGATTTGCAAGGGGTTTTTACCCAGACTACATTGGTTTATTAGTACATAAAACCACCCAAGGGACGAAGAATGTTACTACTATTTAGAAATATGCTGGGAATTCCCTGGCTGTCCAGTGGTTAGGACTCTGCGCTTTCACTTCCGAGGGCCTGGGTTCAATCCCTGGTCAGGGAACTAAGATCCCACAAGCCATGTGCGGCCAAAAATATATATATATAAATGTGCTGTCAAATAAAATAGTCACTAGTCACATGGCTATTTGAGATTTTAATTAAAATTAAATAATATTAAAAATATAGTTCATCAGACATGTTAGCCACATTCCAAATGTTCAAAGGCCACATGTGACAAGTGTCTGCCATATTGGACAGAATAGATTGTAGAACATTTCCATCACTCAGAAAGTTCTGTTGGGCTCTCTTGATTTAGAAAATAAGGCTTACACATTGAAATAAATAGAACCTCAGGGCTTCCCTGGTGGCGCAGTGGTTGAGAGTCCGCCTGCCAATGCAGGGGACATGGGTTCGTGCCTCGGTCCAAGAAGGAGCGGCTGGGCCCGTGAGCCATGGCCGCTGGGCCTGCGCGTGCAGGGCCTGTGCTCTGCAACGGGAGAGGCCACAACAGTGAGAGGCCCGCGTACCGCAAAAAAAAAAAAAAAAAAATAGAACCTCAAAGTTACTTTTGTGCTTCCCGTTATCCCTTTAGTCATTAGGAGACCGTAACTTCCCTCTAAGTGCTGGGGCACAAGAAAATAGGAGAAAAACTTATCCCCAAAGGCCTAAACAGGAAAATTAAATCCCACTGCCAATAAACGAAAAACCAGAAAAATAAGCTTGAACCAACACTGAGGCTCTCGGGCTGGGGCTGGGTACTGGGGAGGAGGAGGGCAACCTCGTCAGCAAGGAGTTTAGGTGTTAATGGCCACTCAGACCCTTCAGCCCATACAATGTTTGAAGTTGTGACTGAGCCTCATACATAATGTTCAGATCTTTAAAGACCAACACCTTCAGTGTAAGAGCAGACTAGACATCCTCCCACAGGCCAGGGAGACCACAAGGAACTTCTCTTGACTTGGTCTGTGCTTTGGAATAAAAGAGAGGCTTGACTATGGGCTCACCCGACCATGGCTTCAGGTTTTGAATTCACACAAACTCTGACACAGAGCTCAAAACCTAGAAATAAACGTGAAGACAGAATCCAGGCTGGAAATATCCTTTGGGTGACTAGCAGTTGCACTAGTTGGAGGAACATATCCTCACCCTGGCCACAGAGGATTCCAGCAGCTAAAACCCTGCTTACAGAGTTCATAATCCCAAAGGATATGGAGCAGTGGAGCGTCACGCTCGGCTGGCAGAGTATAAATTCGTGCAGCCACTTTGGAAAACAACTAGCATGTCTAGTAACCCTATAATCCCAACAGTTCTTCAAGTGTATATCTCAGAGCAAGCTATTCAATAAAGTAATGAATGAGAAAATCATAGCACCATTATTTGTAAGTAGTAAGAAACTGGAAACAGTCTAAATATCCATCAGTAACAGAATGGATTTCTATGGAATACTCATACAATACAGTACCCGTGGCAGTTAAAAAAAAGAAAAAAAAGCTGTATGTAAAACAGAGGAATCTCAAAAGCAAAAAGAATGTTTCATAAGCATACTTAACAATATTTATTTAAGGCATGCAAAATAATATGTTGTTTCTGCGGACATGTAATAAAAGACTACGTGAATGGAAACATAAAGCACCAAGTACTGGGAAGGAATTTCTTCAGGGGAGAGAAGTTGAAATGTTTCATATCTTAAGCTGAGTGATGGGAATATAGATGTTGATTGTAATACAGTCTATACTTTTTGCATGCCTAAGTATTTTATGACAACTTTTAAAAGATGACTTTAAACTGACATGTTACGGTGCAAGGGCAAAATGCACCTATAGCCATGTTCTGCGTTCTAACTAACATCACAATCCTATTCACCCCGTTCCATGGACTTCCAGTGCAATCCACAACGCCCACAATTCCATGTGTCTGGAAAATCAGGGGTACCGGGTATGATGGAATAAAATGCAAGCAGGGAAATAAGAGATCAGGCTTTTATGACCCAGGAAACAAGCTGAAAGAATTTTTTTGTTTTCTACTAGCTTTTTTTAATTTCCAGTTTTATTGAGATATAATTGACCTAGAGCACTGTATAAGTTTAACGTGTGCAGCATAATGATTTGACTTACATCATGAGATGATGACCACAATTAGCTTAGCGAACATCCATCATCTCAAACTGATACAAAATTAAAGAAATAGAAAAACAATATTTTTCCTTGTGAAGTTGGAAGAAATTTGTTGGTGAAAGTTAGTGTTTAGGTGCTACATGTCTTGCAGCGGGTGGGAGAAATTAAATCTGGAAGTCAGACATCTGTTTCCATGGCACTGTGATCATGCAAAGAGTTGGAATTTAAGAACTTGAAAAGATTGTAGAGCACTACATCTTTAGTCTATTCCAAACCAATTATATTTTATATCTTTAGGTAGCTAATTATTACCGTGGAAAAGGCAATGATAGTCCTTTATTTGAAGTTTGTGCCCTTTCTACAACAGTAACAGTAAAGGTCTGAGCCACACAAAGGAGCAGGTCAGGTGTTGCTAATTAGAGTTTACCCTGTTTGATCCATGGTGGTCTGACTTCTAATTCCAGAATCTCACGTTTATGGACTTAAAAATAGTGTATGATCCTATTATCTGGGATAGTTTGTGATTGAATACACAGTATAATTCATGGAAAGTTTAAGTTCAGCAAGGAAAGAAAATGCCTAGCTTCCTGCCTTTTTGGTATTTTGACATCTATTTGGTCAAAAGTTTGTCATTGGTTCAGATTCTTTCCAGGGTTTGGGGATATTCACATTGACAAGCTTTTTGCAGCGCGCCAAGGGATTTTAGTTTGAATAGTGAAATTAATGTTTCCTTCTAACAACAAAACTTAGAAGAATGGCTTCTAACTTTTACTTCTTTGTGACCAAGAAAATGTATTTTTAAGCTTAATACCGACCACCCTAACTTAGTTTGAAAAATATTCCGTTCTGTGTTATTTCTAATATGTAAAACAGGTTTTAAAAATAATGTATAAGCTTTCCATTTTGGAAAAATAATTATTGAATTTATAGAAAAACCAAACCTGAGTGTATGTTTCATTTATCTTAATCTGGGGAAGGCTATAGAAAAGTTGCTCTAAAGGTAGAATAAAATAATTTCCCTGGCCTGTTGTTACTTAAATTCCTGAATGTGAGGTTGTTAGAGGCTTGGTTCATTCTGTCATGTTTCTCTGAGTCCTTCCTTTAAAGATGGGCACGCACCAAAGCACTTACGGAATTAACAGGAGTTTCCAAATACGGTTGACGTAGAAATTCTAGTTCTCCAAATGATTTGCTTTCCTTCCTTCCGTTTTCATTATACCAGTCGTGTGCATGGATAGACTTTACCTAACGTCTATGTCAAATATAACCCAGTAGCCTGTATCTTTGGTGGGGGTCTCTTTTGGGGAACAGAATTCACTAGCAAATTGAAGCAGACAAATTTACAAGGTTTTTAATGGCTCACAAAATCATTGGGAAATGTGTAGACTCTTCTTTCAAGACTTAGTGATAAACGTACCTGGGAAGATGTTTAAAGTATCACACACAGCAAAACCCAAGGAAATTAAAAGAAAGAAAAATAGAGCTCATCTATGCTGAAATTAGAGAACAGATAAACTATGGGTGTTCTACGGGTTGGCCTCCAATTCATGTTAGAGTTAGGAGATCTGTGACTAGTACTCAGAATAAGAGTTGGCTAAAGGGTTGGAATATTATGCTTTGTTGTTTAGATGTGTGAAGTATTGGGATGAATATTAGAACAAGGATTGAGAGTAGCAGTGCTAGGACTCCTCCTAGTTTGTTGGGAATTGATCGTAGGATTGCGTATGCAAATAGAAAATATCACTCTGGTTTAATGTGTGCTGGGGTGCAAATGTGTAGAAATGCCAGGTAAGGCTGGTTGAGACCAATTGTTACTATTATTAGGCCTAGTTGGCTGGAGGTGGAGAAAGCAATAATTTTTTTGATATCGTTTTGGGTGAGGGCACTGCATGTTAAATATTTCAAAGGCTATCTGTCAGGTACAATTTGGACCAACTTGAAAATGTGCTCTATAACCACCATGTAATAAAGCTGAAAATAAGAAATGTAGAAACAACGATAATAACAAAAAAACCAACTACTCAGAAGTTCAAAATTCATTTTGAAATAATTCTTTGATCAAAGAAGAAGTCAAAATCAAAATAGTGGAATATCTGGAAAATAATAATGAAAATACTTACATCAAAATTTATGGTTCATTTCCATATAGCTACCTCTCAAAACATTTTAAGCACAGATGGTTTTATAGGCAAAAATTCATTTAGATCTTCAACCTGATCATTGTTATGCTATTTAAACTGTTTCAAAGCATAAAGCAAAAGAAATCCGAATTCTTGCTATGACTAGCATACTGCCAGCCCCCCTTCACTAGCTACATATCAAAATCTTTAAAAGAAGTACTTTAAAAAATGATGACTCAAAATCAGATAATAATTTAGCATATTAATAGATCAAAGTAGAAAACAATGCACTCAGTTTTATGGAATTCAACATCCGTTTCTCATTTTTTAACAAAGTAAAGATAACATTAACGTGCTAAAAATGGTCATCCTAAGCCGATGGGCAGTAACATAATTAAATACCAGAAGTGGTTTTCTAATTTTGTTGTAAAATCGATATCCCCATCTGTGTTTCATCCAGGACGACTTGGAAATAAAAGTATTTTTAGTGTGTAAAAGCTAATAATAAATAAATATCAGAAGCTAGAGCAGTTGTTCTTCTTAACTCCTTGAGTGCCAGCCAATGAAGGCACACGTGGAAGTAGAGTAAAAGAACCCAAGACAATTCACTGGGGGATCGTGATGCAACTAATACAGCCTCAGACTTCACTGGCTGTTACGACAAAGTAAGTTCGCATTCTCTTTTGTGCCCAATTTATGTCTTTAAGCCTTCGTCCTCCAATAACCGAAAGTCCATTCTACTGATTTTGCCTCTTCAAGTATTTTCTGGGGCTCCCCCATTAACAGACTTCAATGTTTGTTAAATACATAATGGCAGTAGCTTAGTACCACTTCCTTGCTGTCCACTCATCCCCCACAAACAGGTTCCTCCAGCTCCGTGCTGCTCTCCCTCTCTCTTCCCCCCAGTTTAGACAGCGACCTTACCTCAACTCCGCCAGTGCATAGGCTAAGGCTAGGCTGTGACGTTTTAGAAAACTGATAATAGAGAACCATTACAATGATGAAAACGTTTTAGTTTCATACTGGATATCAGGGCTCCTAGAGTCTGTACCCGTGTTCCTCCATGGGCAAATGATCTCTTTCTACTACCCTGTCAAAAGAACCAGCCTATCACATGCTAACTGTGGTGTCCTTCACTGTGTGCCCCAATCAGGACACAGATTAATTTCTGCCATTCTGCCCGCCATGGAAGCCACTGTCATCTATGGTGCACAGTCATCTAACTCAACTGTCCCCCAAATTTTCATTCTAGAAAGATTTTTGTTTTAATATTTGAATAACTAAAATTTACATGAAGAATTTTTTTAAACCAAAATCTTTCCCCTAGAGGTAAACTTCTCTTCTACCTTGAGAACAACAGTAAACCACATCAGGAAGTTTCAAAACTGCTCTTAGATTATCAAGGTTCCAGAAATATTATATTCCAGTCTTAAAGGAGCCTTGGGGGCTTCCCTGGTGGCGCAGTGGTTGAGAGTCCACCTGCTGATGCAGGGGACACGGGTTCGTGCCCTGGTCCGGGAAGATCCCACATGCCGCGGAGGGGCTGGGCCCGTGAGCCATGGCCGCTGAGCCTGCGCGTCCGGAGCCTGTGCTCCGCAGCAGGAGAGGCCACAACAGTGAGAGGCCCACGTACGGGTAAAAAAAAAAAAAAAAAAAAAAAAAAAAAAGGATCCTTGACTAGTCTCTCCATGAAGGGAACAGGAAAAGGAAGAGAATATAGGGAGCTCAAAAGGATACCTTATAAGTGGAAAAAGAAGACATTTTCCAGAAGCAGGGAAACTATCTCAATGGAGCGATAAAGGTTAATGGTGGTTACACTATGTTACATACTTTACGTGGCTTTTTCCAAAAGAAATTTTAATACAGTGAGTGTGTCCGTTAAGTTCTTTTCTGCCATCTCCAAACTCAACCTTCTAAAGTTTGCTTTGTGGTGCTGAGGCTGGTACTCAACAAACCACATTCCTTCATTGCCAGCTGATGCCCTTAATAGCCGTGCCAGTAGGAGGCGCTAGAGGAAGACTGCGAGGCTGGAGTAGAAGATGGAACTTGTTCCTTTCTGTTGTTTCCTGTGGGCTCCCTGTGTCCTCCCTGCCTGTTCCCTGAGCATCACCTGAGCACAGTTGTTTTTTTAACCCCATCAGTGGCAGTTCCTTCCCACAGCAGTTGAGTCCAACATTTGCAAAAGCAGCCTCATGGCTCTCTTCCTTTCCTCAGAGATGCCAGCACTAGGAGAATGTTTGTGGGTATAGAGTTTAAGGATATTAAACCAAGGAGGATTTAGTGTAACACTGGATTGAGCTCAATGTATGATATACGCTCATTTATTACAGATTTTGGATTAAATGTGTTGTCTGTTTAGCGGCAAGTGGATGTCATAAGCTACTTCTTTATTTTACTTTGTATTAGTTTCTTGTTTCTCTGGTCCCCACTGCTTCACGTGTGCAGGGGTTTTTCTCTGTTTTGTTCACTGCTGTATTCTCCCCAATTTCCACTAAATGAAGAAAAATTTTTTGGCTTTGCTGCCACATTAAAAAAAATAATATCTTTTTTAATTTGCGTATTTCCACAAAAAGAAATTTTTCGTGGCCTTCTGTGCTCTGTATAACTTCTCAGTAGGAATTCTTCAGAAAACTTGATGAGAATGATTGAATGAATGCAAAAGAGCCTATTGGCTGAGAGTTAAAGGACAACAGTTTGCCATTTCAACTGCTTCTACTAAGCTTTCTGAGGTTCTGTCAAGAGAGAAATCTGGTCTTTTGTCTCCCACCTTTAACAATTCACCCCTTTATTCCTCCATGTCGCTCCCATTTTAGTAATAAAATATCTAGTAAAAACTAGGAGTTGATGGAATCATTCAAATAGATACAGTAATATTAACACACATTTTTAAACATTTTGTTCACAAAGGCCCACACTTTGGGAAAATTCTGAGACTTTTGGTAGGTTTTCTCACAAAAATTTGGTGTTCCTGAAAAAACATTACAGTGAAGTTTTAGCACAGAGCCAGGTTGCAGCAACCCAAAGGACAGTAAGGATTTTTCCAGTGTCTTCTGGGGTAGTGTGTACTTTTCACCCCTTTGGGCAGGTTAGAGTTCATCATCACAGGGCCCGTCAGCCCTGGAATCACAGGAATCACAGCTCAGAACCACAGGAATTTGTTCAACATTCTGGGCAGAAATTGTCTGTCATTGCCACCCAGGATCAGGCTTCTCCTCTGGTCTCAGGCTCAGTGGAGGTGGTGACCACCAAGCTTTGTGTACACCACAGTTCACATCTTCCTTTCCTGTTTCCTTTTAACAAGCTTCATTCTTTACCATGGTCTTAACTACCCAGCCCTGGTGGACTCCAGGTGAATTCCATCAGAAAGCACACTGGGAAGAAGGTAGAAGAATTTTGGCAAAATCACAAAATGTGGATAGTAATATGCCAGTTGCAATGGAACACTCACCTATCTCCTGGGGGTGCTGTGAGAACCAATTAATGTTTGTAAAGGCCTTTGAGTTCCTTGGAGGGAAGGTGCCACCAGACCACTAAGCATTATTGTGAAGGGATTATGTGCACAAATACAATACCAGGAGCCAGGATATTACTAAAAATAAAGCAGAACTTTCTGTGAGGAAGGTAAGGAAGGAAATGCCTCACTGAAAAAAGCTTAACTGTCTCTTAATACAAATGCTTAGGCCACCGGGCAATGGAACGGCAAATCTGAGATTCTATTCTAGGTAAAGAATTATGTTTTCTCAGCATTGTCAAGGTGCTGTGGAACAAAACAAAGTGACTGCTTTACCCGAAAGAAAGTTATAGTCTTTGAAAAAGAGATTAAGCGGATGTTTGGCTACTGCGCTGTGTCCATCCATGAGGAAAACAGCAACAGAAAAGCAAATGTTTGTTTGCCTTACGGGGGAAGGAGTTTAAGACATTGGAAGAAAGGAGACTGCTTCAAATTTAAATACTTGCTGATCGTGGCTCCCAATAAATCTAGTGAGGAGGATTAAAGCTTGTTAGAAACCAAAACACACTTTTCATTTGCTTTTTTCTCAAACAAGTGCTTTAAAACCTATGTTTGAAATAGCAGAAGTAATATCTTCTTGCTTGTGCGTTTACAAATATGATCACATTAACTGTGTAAAAAAACAAAAACGAAAACAAAACAAAAACTCTCTACTTTGTCCATGTTATAAGTACAACATGCTATATATACGGAATGGGTCGTATAGTGTTTTCAAAGCCCTCATTAGGCACTGGGTTAATAAACTCACAGCAGAAATGGCGATGAAAACTGTCTCCTCCCAAACCCCTCTTTCTGACCCTTTCTTTCTCCTCCACCTGCTTCTTTTTATTTTCGTTTTTTTTTTTTTTTTTTTTTTTTTTTTTTTTTT
>NW_021703777.1:119002345-119016764 GCF_005190385.1 Monodon monoceros
TTTTTTTTTTTTTTTTTTTTTTTTTTTTTGCTGTACGCGGGCCTCTCACTGCCGCGGCCCCTCACGTTGTGGAGCACAGGCCCCGGATGCGCAGGCTCAGCGGCCATGGCTCACGGGCCCAGTCGCTCTGCGGCACGTGGGATCCTCCCGGACCGGGGCACGAACCCGTGTCCCCCGCATTGGCAGGCGGACTCTCAACCACTGCGCCACCAGGGAAGCCCACCACCTGCTTCTTTTATAACAAGGCCTCAGGAGCCTGAAGCAGATTAGCAAACAAATATAACCTTTAATGTCATGGCATAGTTTCCCCAGCATAAATGGGATGAATCTGCCAACCCAGCAAATTCTACATTGCAAATACCTCAGCCCCATAATCAGCCACTTCCGCCAGCCCCCTAATTTATGGCACAAAGGTCATTTTATTATGGCACAAAGGTCATTTTATTTTAATGTTTGCGCTGGTTAGACTTTCTCCATTCTTCCCTCCCATTCCCTCTCTCTCTCTCGTTTTCTACCTTTGAAAAGTTCTGTATGCAGCCTTTAGACAAGCATGAAAGAGAAGCAAACCTGTGGTTCCCAGAGAAGCCAGAAGAGTGAAAGAATGTGGAACCCGAACTGCCCTCCAGCAGCCCCAGAAGATCCAGCTCCAGAATTTCCCAAGGCAGCCTGGGTCTGGCCCTGGCTGGACAGCGCAGGGGTGAGGTCTGAACATCATGGCCAAACACAGGCACTGTATCGCCCCCAAAGCTTGTTTCCCCCGGATTTTACCATAATAATGAAGAAAAGCTGGGCCGGTTCCCTAGACCCTACTCAGACATTTTAAGAACTAGAAATGTGTTGAGTTTTGTACGAATGGAGAAGGCAAGCGGCCTGATGGCTGATCTCAGAGTCGGAAGGTGTCCAAGCGCCACTGACTTCAGCGACTTGCTCAAGTTCACAGTGTAAGAGGAAGGGGCAGGCGGGTGGTTTACAGTCACTAGCTCTTCCGCCCACCCAAGCCGTCCTGTTCCTACCAAACCGCACTGCTTCCCTGAGGAAAGGATCACCACGCTGCTCTCATTCAGGAACCTGAAGGGAAAAGGGCTATTTTGAGGTTATTTACTCAAAACCATTGGGTAAATTCTGAGTCATATTAACGTTTCCCTTTACTCACCCTTTGAAACCTGATCAACGTGAGTCACTAAACTGTTCTATCCTCTTGGTTGGTGACCACAGGGAAATGCTGCATTTTAAGAAGTAGGTCATCCTGGCTGTTGTGGGTGCGTTTCTGAGAGTCACAATGGACAGAGATGTGACGAATAATGAGGCCGGAAGGGCCCTGCAGCTGTGAGCCCCCAAGTCCTCATGGCACGTGAGCCAGAGAGACTCCTCCTTCCTGAAATACAGGGTCTCCGTCAGGCCTTTAAGCTACAATAGTAGGAACAATGTGTTAAGGAAGAGTGAGCACGTAAGCATGTTTCTGAAGAATGGCCATGACATCAGGACCTTTTACTGCAAAACAGCAAGGGAGCCTAACAAATGCAGCACAGCGACGCGCGACACGATGGACGAATCTCAGTAATAGGGTATTAAGTGAAAAAGAGCAGAGATTAGGTACCACATAATGCCCTTTATATAGGTTCAAGCAACTAACAGTTTTTTTAAAACCATGAGCAGTTTAGGAATACAATACAACTATATAGAAAGAAAAGCAAGGAGTTGATGGGTTCAGGATTCAGGATGGTGATGGGGAGGGCAGTAGTGATGCTGGTGGGAGAATGTATGAATAGATGTGAGTTATTTTCCAGTCCTATTTTTGCTTTGGGAGATGGGTTCATAGATGCTAAGTACATTTCCATAAATTATTTACATACCTAGGATTTAGCAGGTACATTATCTATACTTAATTAAGGTAAGTAAATCATTTATGTACTTAATTATATACATAAATAAGTAAATAACTAAATTTAAGTTGAACATTTGCCGCCCAGTGATAACAATGTATCATGAGTCAAGGATCCTTGGCTCATAGACGGCCATCTTCTCCCCGTGTCTCTTCATATCATCTTCCTTCTACGCTGTCACTGTGTTGAACTTTCCCCTTTTATAACACACTGGCCATACTGGACTTAAGAACCACTCTAATGCCTTCATTCAAACTTGATTACTTCTCTTGAGACGTTTTCTCCAAATGAGATCACATTCTGAGGTACTGGGGGTTAGGATTTCAACATACCTCCTTTTGGCAAGACAAAATTCAACCCATACGACAATGCACAATACTTGACTGTTAAGATCCACGGCATTGGGAAAGGGGGCAGGGAACAGTTGTTTTAATTGTGCATTTACAATGCCGTTTTCAAAGTTTTTTCTTCATTTTGGCACTGCTGGCTTAAACCTTGTGAATGGAAGAAAGCATAGAAAGAGTGTTAAAACACTCTGAAAGAGAGACAGAGAAAGACAGACAGAGACAGAGAGGAATCTCATTCTCTGAGTCTTTTTATTTATTTATTTATTATTTTTTAAAAATTGAAGTATGGTTGATTTATAATATAACAGTTTTAGATATACAACATAGTTATTCAAAATGTTTATAGATCATACTCCATTTAAAGTTATTATAAAATATTGGCTGTATTCCTTGTGCTATACAATATATCCTTGTAGCTTGTTTATTTTATACATAGTAGTTTGTACCTCTTAATTCCCTACCGCTATCTCACCCCTCCCCCCTTCCCTCTCCTTACTGGTAACCACTTGTTTTTTCTCTATGTCTGTGAGTCTGTTTCTGTTTTGTTATATATGTTCATTTGTTTTACTTACTAGATTCCACGTATAAATAATAACACAGATTATTTATCTTTGTCTGACTTATTTCACTAAACATGATATTCTCTAAGTCCATCCATGTAGCCGCAAATGGCAGAATTTCATTCTTTTTATGGCTGAGTAATATTCCATCATGTATACATACACCACATCTCCTTTATCCATTCATCTGTTGCTGGGCACTTAAGTTCCTTCCACATCTTGGCAATTATAAATAATGCTGCTATGAACATTGGGGTGCATGTATCTTTTAGAATTAGTGTTCTCATTTTCTCTGAGACTTTTTAATTGATCACAAATATTGATTACAAAACTTCAAGCCAACTTTGATTCATTCTGCTCCTTAAAGCAGCCACTCAACGCTAGGTACCCCTTCTATCATGCAACATCTATCAACATTTAAAATGCATCAGCTTCTCTCTTCCTGGAACCTATTTATAACATGAGTTTTTAAAAGATGTCCAAGGCTGTTTATGGCAACATTGTTTGTACTAGCAAAAAAAAATCTAGAAACATACTAAAGGTGTATCAGTAAGGGAATTGTTGAATAATTTATGGTATATCTATGCTGTGCAAGCATTTAAAAAGAAGAAGAAAGAGTCTTATAATAATAGCCAAGCAGTGGGGAGCATTCACTCTGTACCACCCCTGTGTTAAGTGTGCTTATACAGATTGTCTGATTTATTCTCGGCCAGTCAGTCACTGGCCTGGGTACAGTTGAAGAAAGAGGAACCTAAGAGACTTGAGTGGTGAAGTCACTTGCCCAAGATTACACAGCTAGCTCAGCTAGGATTCAAGCCACGAAAGTGTATAAATGAGAAAAAACGTTTTGAAAAATATGTACCAAGGTTTGAATAGTGGTTATCACTCTAAAGTGGTGGGGTTGGACTTCCCTGGTGGCGCAGTGGTTAAGAATCCACCTGCCAACGCAGGGGACACGGGTTCGAGCCCTGGTCCGGGAAGATCCCACATGCCGCGGAGCAACTAAGCCCGGGCGCCATAACTACTGAGCCTGTGCTCTAGAGCCCGTGTGCCACAACTACTGAGCCCGTGAGCCACAACTATTGAAGCCTGTGCGCCTAGAGCCTGTGCTCCCAACAAGAGAAGCCACTGCAATGAGAAGCCCCCATACCACAACGAAGAGTAGCCCCCCCTCGCTGCAACTAGAGAAAGCCCGCACGCAGCAACGAGGACCCAACACAGCCAAAAATAAATAAATAATAAAATAAAGTGGTGGGTCATGGATGACTTTGCTTTTTCAAAAAGACAGAGTTTGTGTCTCTCAGGCCCATTCCTTTCTTCCTTTTTGTTCCCGCTGCTCCCAGGTAAGCCCAAGTTTCATCGTCTCATACTTAGTTTACACACTCGTCTCCTGGTCTCTGGTTTTCCTCTAAATATCCTGCACGACCCTTGGATCTGACAGTCCCTTCAGTAGGTACCCTGCCTTCCAAGGAAGTCCAGCTCTTCAGGCTGGAATTGCCTGGCCACCTCTTAATAATCCAAACTTTTCTTCCTCTAGGGTTCAGCTTGACCAGCTCTGCTGCAAGAAGCCTCGTCTTTTTCCTGCCCCTCTCTGTTCCACATTTCTGCCACCTGTGTCCTTACATGGTTTGCGCTCTCATCCACAGGGGCCCCCCTTTCCTTCTTTGCTGAACTAAAGCCTTCAGCACTCAGCCAAACACCATCACTCCATGAAACCGTCCCTCCCTGGCTCTGCCAACCTTCAGTGCCCTCCCCTCTCCATGCCCTCCTGTGGCATCTATACCATTCATTTTGGCACTATGTTCTTGCAGCGCCATTTTACTGTTTAATATGTGCTTTATTCCTTGTTGGAGAGTAACTCCCAAAGGCAGATAGCACCTATTTTCCTTGTTGGAAACAGTTTACCATTCAGCACTGTGCTGTATCTCTACCTGGTGTCCGAGAAACATGTATTTAATAATGCCAATGAGTTACAGTGCCATGTTTAAAATAGCAAGCTTACGGATACTGTCCATGAACGAAATCATAGATGGCCTACCTAAAGTAATATATAAAGCGTAAATATTGCCTCTGAGCAATACTGACCTGTTGTTACACCAGTTCCTCTGTGACTGACCTTCTCATCCCTGAATTGAACCTCCACCATGGATGTACCACCATCTGCCTGGCCGGACTCCTATGGGAGCTTCTACCTAGAACTCACCTTTGACTTTAGATTAGGTTTGAACCTTTAGTTAATGGCATTCATTTTCCATCCCCAAGCTATCTAGGGGCCCAGCCAGAGTCACCTCATTAGCATAAACTCAGGCATGGTTGAAAGGGGCTTATTGCGAAGAACGCAAGATGCTTCGCTCACCCCTAACACTAAGGGAAGTCCAAGGGTTTTAGGAGCTCTGTGCTAGGAGCCAGGGATGAAGACCAAATATATATTTCTTATTATATCACACTCTGAAACATCTACCTTTTAAGGTTGTGAAGGATAAAATGAAATAACATGTGTGAAGTGTGACCCAGGCCTCATCTTTAATGAGAGCTCTTTGGCCTTCCCTTCCTGCCTCCCTCCCAGCCCTGGTTCTAAGCACAGGGCACGGCGTCCCTGCGTGTACATCCTTCTGCCCTTTAAACACATCCTGTGGAAATTTGAACAATTCAGAGAAGTTTTTCTGAACAGCCATCACCTGTTCTTTTTCACAGGGATTATTTATGTGTTCGATCTGACACTGGTGGTTTTTGGCTTTTTTTTTTCTTCAGAGTTTCCCTTCCTTGTGAATCATATTTCTGGCCAAC
Organism: Monodon monoceros; assembly: GCF_005190385.1. Lineage (NCBI taxonomy): Eukaryota > Metazoa > Chordata > Mammalia > Artiodactyla > Monodontidae > Monodon > Monodon monoceros. The sequence goes on from NW_021703777.1 coordinate 119,007,923, forward strand.
ACGGGCATACCTATCATCTTTCTGAACTTTCTAAAGCCTGTTTTCCAAAGTCCAGGACTCACGTCAGCTCAGCCTGATAGTCCCTTTCCTCTATTTGACCAGGAATGACGCAGTCGTTTTTTTCTCGAGGTTCCTGGAAATTACACAATAGCCATCAAGTGCTTTTTCATCAGAATTAAGTCAAGAATAGAAGTTCCCTTGTTGTTTCCTCTGTTTTCTTGGTGATGAGGGGATTGTGAAGATTGGCAAGGAATTACCACATGGTTTACTTTTTTTTTCCTGTATCTTTTTTTTATTATTATTGAGGTATAGTTGATGTATAATATCACATGGTTTACTTTTAGCAGAATAAGACTTCTAGTAAAATCTGAACCTTTGAAACTGGTCTCCACCATCACCTAAGTTACCTGTTTATTATCTAGTATTGATAAAGCATTTTCCCACTTCACTTTAGGAATAATACAACAGTAACAGCTTACATTTACTGTGCATTTTCAATGTGTGTACCAGGCACTTGCTAAGTGCTTTAAGTACATCATAGTTTTTAGGCTTAAAAACAACCCCACAGCTATATATATATATATATATATATATATATATATATATATATATATATACACACACACACAGACACACACTGCAATATTACCCCGTTTAAAAAAGAAGGATATCCTGTCATTTGTGACAACATGGATGGACCTTGAGGGTATTATGCTAAGTGAAAAAAGTCAGAGAAAGACAAATACAGCATGGTATCACTTACATGTGGAATCTTTTTTAAAAAATCGAACTCATGGAAAGAGTAGAAAAGGGGTTGCTAGGGGCTGGAGAGAGAGGGAAATAGGAAGAGGTTGGTAAAAGGCCATAAATTTTAATTTTGTGACTCTAGTTGATAATGCTGTATTGTATAGGTGAAATTTGCTAAGAGAGTAGAACTTAAATATTCGCTCCCCCCTCCGGCCGCCAGAAAAAAAAGGGAAACATGTGAGGTGATGGATGTGTTATCTCGATGGGGGGAATCCTTTCACCATGTACACGTACACATATCAAATCATCACATTGTAGACTTTATATATCTTGCAATTTTATTTGTCAATTTTACCTCAAAGCTGAAGAAAGAAAAAAAGCCAAGACCAATCTCATAAGGTAGATGCTCTAATTAGTTCCCATTTTACAGGTGTGGAAACTGAAGCACAAAGACATTATGTAATTTGTCTAAAGCCACGTGGCTTGCAAGCAGGACAGCGGGGATTCTAAGCTGTCTCCCAACCGCTGCTCTCTACTGTTCCTCCAGCTTGGATTCTAACGCCAGCTCCCTAGCTCACCGGCTTCAAGCCTGTGTCTCAATTTCCTCATTTGCAAAAAATGGGAATAACAATATCGACATCATAGAGATTGTTATGAAAATGAAGTGAGGTACCACGGGGGCAACCGGTAGCACCGGTCCTAGTAAGCGGGGTGCCCGTCAGCAGCGCTGTCGGGAGCATCCTTCCTATTCCTGCCGCCGCCGCGTCTCCTCTGCTCGCAAGCTGCTCCCTTTCTTCGCACGTTCCTATTTCTGAAGTCAGATTCCATCATATAAGCAGTATATACACACTTTGGCTTTTTCCCTAAAAAGTTACTACTTGGTGGCATGTCTTTCCATAAACGGCATCTAAGAATCAAGGAAATAGAGCATTTCCATGTGTATTTGTTTTGTCTAGCTAGCTTATGGATAACTTAAGGGCAAGAGGAATATCTTGAATTTGTCTGAGTTCTCTCAACGCCCAGTACCGAGTCTCACACTCTTTAAATACTCAATAAATAGTCGTTGGGCACAGTAGTATTTGTCCAAAGCTCAGAATTCGGCAGCTCTGCGCCGTGCTGAGTAAAAGATGCTCCCCGCTCCCCGCCCCGCCCCCGCTGTGCTCCCCGACCCTGCCCCCTGCAATGCAGGACGCGGAGTCGGGGTGAGGCGGGCAGCGTGTGTTTTCCTCCAGGGTCTTTTTTCCTTCCAGCAGAGCGGGGCCACCCAGCGCTTCCTGGAGGGAGTGGAGCAAACAGCCGCCCGCAGCAGCCCTGGGCTCGGTAGAGCCTCCCACCCCCGGCTTCCCAGGAGATGCTGTCGGCCAAGCCGAGGAAGCCAGCAGCCAGGGGGCGAGGGCAGGCTTCCTCTGCGCCACTGCGCTGAGCTCCGGCGCTGCGGGGTGCGCAGGGGGAACGGGAGAAGGGCGGAGCTGGAGTCTCTCCTCCGAGGTTTGGGGTGCGTGTCCGCCGGGCTTTCGCACCCCGCCCGCCATCAGGACTTGCGGATGCAAACGTCCTGGCGGGACCTGATAAGATAGCGAAAGCGGTCCGGAGGCGGGCCCCGCGGGGACAGGGCCGCTGTCTGCACCAGGTACGGGCCGAGCGCAGGCAGGAAGTACTGGGAACAAGAGCACCGCGATGGTATCTTTTGGTAGCAGTTTCCACGCCTCCCCTTTGCAAGACGTTCATGACTACTGCTCGAAAGCGAACAAATGAATAAAAATGAACTCGTCCGAAAGGTGGTTTGCTAAACCTCAAGCTGGGGATCATATTTTTCCCTCCTGAAATTAATAAAGTTCCTAAATTATTGGTCTATAAACAAGTGAAGTCCTGTCCTGGCTGTGGGGACATTTTTACTTGCACTTTAATGGCTTCAAAATTAGAAAGAGGGTGTACTTTCCTCCAGGATTACCTCCTTCTTCTTATTAAGAGGGTGACAGAAACAGCGTCTGTGTGGAACAAGCTTCTGTAGCATATATACTGGTTTATAAATATTTTACAAAACTTCTCTGATTGGATTTTGAAAAAGGTTGAGATGTCCAGCTCCTGTTGTACACAGAGAAACGTCCCCTTGGGTTTCCAGGGGTTTTCTTTGTTTTTCTTTGAGTTTTTTTCTTTAGTTTGTTTTGATTGACAGGGCCCAATGCTGGAGCTGCTTATGGTGGGAAACCTGCTTTTCTTCGTGAATTTACAGACGTGGAAACATGCTTCTGGATGAGCTCTGCTCCCCGAATGAAAGGGAGCTCTATGTTCTGTTCCTCATGTCACTCAGCTCGTGTTGGGAGCAGAAGCGGCCTGGACAGTCCTCACCATGAGAGTGACCCGTGGGCGGAGGTGGCATCGCCCCAATCGGTAGGGATTATTTGGTGTGTTAATTAATAAAAGGTAAAGTCTCCTTCTGCACTTTTTGCTGGAAATTTACAATTACGGCTCTTCTCAAATGTTGACCTCAGCCCTCTTCTTGTCTGTTCTGAAGGGCAACTGTGTTGCCAACTCCGGGGGCTGTGTTCCCTCTGGGTTCAACGCTCGGAGTCTCGGGGCTGTGCAGTCCCTGCGGGAACATAATGGTAATGGTACGTGGGAGCAAGTGCCTTTCTCCCCTCCCGTGAAGTTTCCCTTCTTTCTATCCCGTTCCCTTAGGACCTCTGACACCCCTCGTAGCTCTTCTTTCCTCCTCTCTCTGGAACTTTCCCCCTTCTGCCACGTATGTCCCTGAGGCCCAGCTTTACCGCATCCCTCCTTGGATGAGACTCGAACACCATGACAGACTTTGGCAAAGTATTTGAGAGTCGTGTTTTCCAGAGGGTTTACCTTGGGACATTTGTTCTGAGAAATGCTTCGCAATAAAAGGGGTTTCTGGACCTTTTGGGAGAAGTTTCATAAAATCTTTCTTTCGGATAGTCAATTAACCTTGTTAGTCAAGGTTAAAATAAGCCTGGGAGAAGTCCTGTGTTTAAAAAATAAGGAACGAACCAACCAGCCACAGGAGCAAAAGTAAATGTGATTTAACTTTGATTAACCCACAATTTCCCAGATGATCTGTACCCGTTTGTTTCATGACACTGGTGGCCCCCAGGACAGGCTTTGGGAATTGCTGTCCTAGAGCATCCTGACCACCTTCTAGGTCCAAGGAAGTCATAGCAATTTAGCAGAACTCTTCGATCAGGTTCCACGGAGCTGTATATGATCTCTATTATGTTTAAACTTTTCCATTGTTGTCCTAAAGTAGGTAACACCTGGAAATCGAGTTGGGTTATAACTCTTAAAGCCCCATCATGCAGAGACCATTCTGCTGGTGCACATGAGAAACGACAGTTGCTACACTGGCCCAAGTCTAGGTGGTGAGATTGGAGAGAAAAAAACTAGAAACATTGTAGAACAGGCCAGATGACAAGAACAGCCTCTTAAAGAAAAAATACCCAGATCCTGTCCTCAGTTGCATTCAGGTTGAGAAACTTGATTTGGTCAGTGCACTCAGGTGATCAGGCTCAAAGCTATTAACTCCCATTAAGAAACCTCACACACAACACCAAATGCTGGTGTGGATGTTGGAGCAACAGGAACTCCCATTCATTGATGGTGGGAGTGCAAAATGGTACAGCCACTTTGGAAGACAGTTTTTCAGTTCCTTACAAAACTAAACATACTCTTAAACTACGACCCAGTAATGGCATTCCTTGGTATCTACCAAAAGAAATTGAAAACCTATGTCCCCACAAAAAACTGCACATAGATGTGTATAGCAGCTTTATACATAATTGCCAACACTTGGAGGCAACCAAGATGTTCTTCAGTAGGTGAATAGACATACTGTGGTACATCCAGACAATGGAATATTACTCAGCACTAAAACGAAATGGTCTATCTAGTTATGAAAAGACACGGAGGAATCTTAAATGCGTATTACTTAGTGAAAGAAGCCAATCTGAAAAGGCTACATACTGTATGATCCCAACTATATTATATTTTGGAAAAGGCAAAACTGCACGGGGACAGTAAAACTATCAGTGGTTGCCAGGGTTTGGGGTGGAGGGAATGAATAACCAGAGCACAGAGGATTTTTTTTTTTTTTTTTTTGTGGTACGCGGGCCTCTCACTGTTGTGGCCTCTCCCGTTGCGGAGCACAGGCTCCGGACGCGCAGGCTCAGCGGCCATGGCTCACGGACCCAACCGCTCCGCGGCATGTGGGATCTTCCCGGACCGGGGCACGAACCCGTGTCCCCTGCATCGGCAGGCGGACTCTCAACCACTGCGCCACCAGGGAAGCCCAAGCACAGAGGATTTTTTTGGGCAGTGAAACTACTCCGTAAGATACTATAATGATGGCTACATGTCATTATAAGTTTGTCCAAATGCATAGAATTTACAACACCAAGAACAAACCCTAAGGTAAACTTTGGCCTTTGGGTGATTATGGTGTGTCAATGCAGGTTCATCTGTGGTAATAAATGTATCACTCTGGTGGGAGATGTTGGTCCTGGGGAGGCTATGCATGAGTGTGGGCAGGGAGTCTATGGGAAATCTCTGTGTATTCCTGGCAATTTTGCTGTGAACTGTCCTAAAAAACATCTTAATGGAAGTCTTTCATTAAGTCTTAGAGAAAAAGAAGGCAACTCAGAAAGGAAAAAAAAACAAGAAAGAAACCTCACACACAAGATTGATACATAAACCAGAATGCTGAGGGCTACTGTTTAGTAAGAATAGCAATGTCGGGTTTCCCTGGTGGCGCGGTGGTTGAGAGTCCGCCTGCCGATGCGGTGGACACAGGTTCGTGCCCCGGTCCGGGAAGATCCCACATGCCGCGGAGCGGCTAGGCCCGTGAGCTATGGCCGCTGAGCCTGCATGTCCGGAGCCTGTGCTCCGCAACGGGAGAGACCACAACAGTGAGAGCCCACATACCGCAAAAAAAAAAAAAAAAAAAAGAATAGCAATGTCAAGGCTTGCCGTATGGTCACATTGGTTGGTCAGTACACTCTCTTCCCGTTGGGAAGCTGCATGGAAGCCAGAAATTTTAATCCTAAAATTGCTTCGTGAGCAAGAAATATGAACAAGGAAATTTCATTGGCTAGTGAGGTTCACTAGAAGGGTAGACTCGCCAAAGAGAAGAACATTGGCAGACGGAGGCATACCTCTCTCCTGGAGACACACTAAAACATTCTTCCTACGAAAGACCTCCTTTTACTGCCCTCTGAAGACTAAATCTATTGGGAGAATAGAAAGAAAGTTTCCAAACTGGACTCCAGACCTGACTTCCAGCACCCGTTCTCTAGTTGCCTGGGCTGCACTTGGTACTTCCCTAGATCACTTGACCTGATATTCCCAGTCTTCAGATGGTTTTCTTCTGCAGATGGCTGATCCCCGTCACCACCCTTCACTTTCTGAGGTTATTTCCATATTTGGGCTGCATTATTTCACCCTGTGTGTCCTGACTATGCTATGGTCCAGCCTGAAAGGTCTCTCTGTGACAGAGACATGAGCAGAGATGGGGGGAATCTGGGGATAATGCTCCTCATACATATGCCACCCGTGAACTTTTCTATACAAACAACCCTTCCCCCCAGTCTGTTATGCTTCTTGGGTTAATTGAAAGCAATGCAAATCAACAAATACAACAAATATTTGTTTACTGAGTATTATGGTGTATGGTCAGGCCACTCAGAATGGCTGTTCTCTTGCTCTCTGTAAATCCCCTGCTTGACCAGTCTGCTTCACCTACACATCACTCACACGGCTGACCTTCCTATGTATTTGCCCCTGCGCCAGCTGGTGACTGTTCTTATCAAAGGGGCAGTGAGGGGCATGCTCCTCTGCTAGTTTCCCGATGACACCACCTGATGTCAGTTCCCCCTATAACTGGCAACCTCCCCTTCCACTCCGGAGAGAAGGCTGTCCTGCCTGCAGTCTGCTGCACGTGGTAGGGAGGCCCTCCAGGACCTGGCTTCACACATGTAAGCTCCCCCATCCATTAAACCATTGATGTCTCTGTTGCTGACTCCGGGCTCTTTCTTCGGTCTTGAAGCTGGGCAGGCACAGGGCTTGTAGGCCTGCAGGGTGCAGCCCAGCGTTTGGGCTGAATGTTTACATCTCCCCAAATTAATAAGTTGAAACCCTAACCCCTCACCCCCGACAGGATGGTACTAAAAGTTGGAGCCGTTGGGAGTAATTAGGTCAAAAGGGTAGAGCCCCCATGATGGGATTAGTGTCTTTAGAAGAAGGCAAAACCACCCCTCTCTCTGCCCTTCACCACGTGAGGACACAAGGAGAAGATGGCCATCTGCAAACCAGGAAGAGGATTCTCACCAGACACTGGATCTACTGACCCCTTGATCTGGGACTTCTCAGACTCCAGCACTGCGAGACATAAATCTTTGTTGTTTAAGTCACCCAGTGTATGGTATTCTCTGCAAGACATAAATCTTTGTTGTTTAAGTCACGCAGTGTATGGTATTCTGTTACAGCAGCCTGAATTGACTAAGATACCAAGTGCCTATTATGTCTAAAGCAGTATGCTTAGTGCTGTTGAGGAACTGGAAACGGAAAGTCAGGAATTCTGACCCGTATTCCAGGATTTTGCCCACTTACTGAACCTAGCAAATAGTTGTCTAAATATCTTTGAGTGCACACAAATTCTATTTGCACTGAAAAATTGAAACTGCTTCCTCTCATCTGTATCATTCCGTTTCTCTGTCACCTGTACAGTCTTGTTTTGTTTCCAGGTCTCCTAGCACTAGACCTGATGCTTCAAACTTTTAACTTCTATAACCACCCTATCTAAAGCAGTACTCCATTACTCTCCATCCTTAGTTTATTTTTAGAAGCACTTATCATTACCTGAAATTATTTTGTCCATTTGTTAATGGTCATTTCTCTGTCTTCCCCATGAAGAAAATCCAAGCTCCATGAAGGTGAAGATGTTCATTGTCTGTCATTTAGGGTGGTATTAATATGTCACTAGTCCTGGGAGCAGCCTTAGTATACAGTAGGAGCTCAGTCAATACACACCGCAGAGGAGGAAATCAGTGAGGCTTGTCCTGCAATCAGCACACCTGAAATCTTCTGTCAGAACCTGATTAAATACAGAAGCAGGGCGTGCACGTTCCCTTGATTCTCGAAAGACAGCACTGCTAGCAGGTGCAGCAGGGGCGCTATCTGCTCCGTCAGCGAGACGCACTCGCAGACCCTGGCACCTGGCAGCCCCGCGAAGCCCATGGCGCCCTGATTCACGTGGAGCTGACGAGGGAGGACAAGTGAGAACGTGCTTGTGCCTTGCTCAAGGGCAGAGAGGTGTTAATAGGAAGAGGGAATAGGGACTAAGGTAGAAAGTGTAGTAGCAGGGATGGAATAAAGAATTATTAAGTCTTCATTGTCGGGAGCCTTCAAGGACTCCAAAGGCAACCCTCTACCTTTGCTGTCCTCTACAACAGCGGTCCCCAACCTTTTTGGCACTAGGGACCAGTTTCATGGAAGACAGTTTTTCCACGGTAAGGGGTTGGGGGTGGGAGACGGTTCAGGCGGTAATGCCAGCGTCAGATGAAGCTTCGCTCGCTCGCCCCCTGCTCACCTCCTGCTGTGCAGCCCGGTTCCTAACGGGCCCGGACTGGTACTGGTCCGCAGCCGGAGGCTTGGGGACCCCTGCTCTACAGCGAGCCTGAAGAGTGGCTGTCTTTTCTCCGTACAAGGTCGCCCCACGATGGGGAGTTTAAAACACATTGTTACTAACAGCAGCTGACATTGACTGAGCACCTACTGCGTGCCATGCTGGGCCACCAGCTCTGCTGTACTGCGAGTGCACGGCGTTTACAGAGACCGTGACCTGAGTGGTGGCTCCTGACCGCGTGCAGTGCCGCACCCTGTGTGCTGGGGTCATCAAGTTCATGGGCACCACCCAGCCAGGTAGGCACGTGGTGACTGGTGGGAGGGCTGGGAGCTAAACCCCAAAGTAAAGCCTCCCTGAAGTGGAAATCTGACCCCTTGACACCCACTACCTCTGCGCTTCCACCGGGTGGCCCTACACACACACACACACACACACACACACACACACACACACACACAC
>NW_021703777.1:119017164-119017571 GCF_005190385.1 Monodon monoceros
CACATACACACACCACACACACCACACACACACCACACCACACACACACACACCACACACACGACACACACACACACACCACACACACAGCACACACACACAGCACACACACCACACACACACATACACACACCACACACACACACCACACACCCACGCACACACACACCACACACACCACACACACACCACACCACACACACACACACCACACACACACGCACAGACACACCACACACACACCACACACACCACACACACCACACACACACAGCACACACACACACACAGCACACACACCACACACACCACACACACACCACACACACACATACACACACCACACACATACACACGCCACACACACACCCCACACACACGCACAGACACACCACACACACACCACA
>NW_021703777.1:119017671-119055109 GCF_005190385.1 Monodon monoceros
CACCACACATACACACACCACACACACGACACACACACACACACCACACACACAGCACACACACACACAGCACACACACCACACACACACATACACACACCACACACACCACACACACACCACACCACACACACACACACCACACACACCACACACACACCACACCACACACACACACACCACACACACACACCCCTGCCTGTCTCGCTCATTCTTGAACTTCTCCAGATCCTTCAGTGGCTCTCCCCTGGTCTTGGACCTAAGGCCAGACTCCGCCCCACGGTTGTTCCTACGGCCAGCGTGACTCACCCGCCCATCTGCCCGTTTCTGTCCTGAGCTGCCCTCTTCCCCGCTTGTTCCCTGAAGCCGCTCTATTCTACTCTAGGATCCAAACACATCACACTCCCTGCCGCCCAGAGCCTTTGCATTCTTCGGTCCTCTCCCTAGCGTGCTCTCAACCTCTCTCTTCACATGCTAGTTCCTTCTGTTTTTCTAGGTCTCAACTTAGTATCACATTCCCAGAGGGGCTTTCTCTGACAACAATACCTAGGGCATTTTCTATCTCATTTTCTTGTTTATTTCCTTCCCAGGATCTTAAAGCTCATGTGAGCTTTAAAAACAAATCATCCACTTACCTGTTTTGATCATTCTCCTCCCCAAATGTAAACTCAGGAAGACAAACCCTGTGGCATCTTGTTTACCACTGAATCCCCACTTTACCCATAGGAAGCGTTCTATGAATATTTATTGAGTGAACGAATGAATGAACGAATGAATGCGTGAATGCCCTCTTAGCATTTGTAGACAGTTTTCTCTCATGAGTCTGTTCTTTTCCTGGGCAAAATGTGCTCAGTTATTTCAGGTATTCATGGTACTCCCTGGGCACAGAGTAATTTTTCCAAGTTGTCCTTAAAGTACAACACTGGGTATGATTGAACTTGCACAGGGTACAGTGGGATTGTCCCCTCCCCTTTCTATCCATGCTGGAGCCCAAGAGGTAGCTTCTGTTAGGGGAGGTGGTTGAATGAGTTAGCTAACTACACTCACCGAATATAGTCACTTCAGATGTTGCCAGATTCCTGAGCCATGGGGCACTAGTTAAGAGTTAGTAACCAGCTGTTTTCACCACCCCCGCCAAAGCCATGATCTGTAGTGCTTGCCAGTTCAGGGGTGTAAATACTCCCACCATGGCTGACTTAGGCCACCAAAGCGAGGCCGCTGGATGTGGATTTGGGGAGAGCTGCTGACTCTCAAAGAGCCGGTGGACGCACACTGCCCCTCCCCCCCAACTGCCATGTTCATTGAGAAACATAACCTAAGAGAACCCACACATCTGCCTCTTGCAAGCACTGTGTTCCTCCATAAAGCCAGAGTTCTTTAAAGTCCAGACATAAAGGCAACCGGAAGGGAAGGAAGGAACATATTAAATCTCTTTCAGGTCTGCTGCTCGCATCTCATTAGGCCTTTGGGCACATGGACACATGCCTATTTTCATGGCTTCCCTAAAACATGTCGACTTATTAAAATTCCTTGTTTTCTTTTGCTGACCAAAACTGGTGGGCAGAAGAGAAGTAGTTCTTTTGTTGTTTTTTGGTTTCTTTTACGTCACGACATTCATTTCTTCCCCCACCCTCCTCAACTCTCGCAACAGGTGGTATGATTTTACAAGACATCATTCAGCATCAAGCCAGTGACTGTGTGGATGTGAGGTGTTCCTCACGGAGGGCTGTGATGTCATGTGAATGCCAGGTTGTGTGTGTGTGTGTGTGTGTGTGTGTTTGGAGAATATGCTGCAGAACTGTAATTTATTTACCATGTTTGTATTTGGGTCAGTGAGAAAGGACCAGCAATTAGTTATTTTGGCAAAGGTTCAGTTATGCCTGAAAAAGGAACACAGGCTTAAAATGTTATGTAATCACTCTTAAACCACCTCTGGGAAGTTCTCCAAGCCCTGTGTGTCAGTCTGCAACGTGCATGTCTGGACACAACCTCTACAGGAATTCCTATTTTATGAAGCAGGGTGGAGAAGTGCTGTGAGACAGAGCTGAGTTTAATTGTGAGGTTGGCTTGTTAGGGGAGAGCTAAGAGGAAGAGCTTAGCTTATCTTGAGATCCACCACATTCATCGTTAGGCAACGCTGGGGCACAGACTGTCTTCCCGAGCACTGGACTCTCTACTGTAAAATGAATTTACTTCAGAATTGAATTATGTCTATGGGTGATTTTTCATTTTTGTGTGGTGAACTTCTCATTTAAGTGTAGATGCCTACAGAAAAGTACACAGATCATAAATATACAACTCGAGGGATTATTACGAGGGGAATACAGCCGTGGAACCACTCCCTGGGGCAAGAAATTAACATTATCACAAGCTCTCACCTGCTCACCTAGGTGCCACGTCCCCATAGGTGACCACTAACACCTCTTTGGAAAAGTTTTCATTTTACTTTTCTGATTCTAAATCAAAGTTTTGACTTTTTTTTCCCAATAATTGTCTAGAAAGACTCTAACTTACTTTTGATTTTCAACTAGAGATTGGGAGCTGTGGAGCGTGTGTTGGGGACATCACTGAGTCAGATGTTGAAATCTGTGCAGAGGTCAGGGCCACCCCGAGAGCAAGCAGGGGTCTGGGTGGACATTTTTTGCTAGGACCCCATCTATATAAACAATCTAACTAAAGAGTATACTACAAAATTAATGGTGCCATGAGAGGTATAGTGACTTATCATGAAGATTTATAATAATGGTTAAGAAGAAGTACTTACGTGTTTGCTTATTATCCAGTCGGTGCTCCTGGAGGGTCTTAATTAGCACTGGTCCAGGAAATATCTCTTCCTGTTCTTTGTTGTCAAATGCCTTGTTTCTGGCTCATTTCACATCCCCCATCACAAGAAAGGGTAGCAATGCTGCTGTCACTCACAAATTGCCATGGTTCTTCTCAACCATGAAATGATATAACTCTTCTTGCCTGTTCCTAATTCCACTTATTTCATTCTGGCCGTGTCATTACTTGTGATGCTACATCATCCAGTGGCCATCCATGAATACTGGCTCCTAGTGAGGCTCTGGTATCTGTGCTTTGCTGATGACGTCCATGAATGCAGTTCTTACCCCAAGTGTGCAAGAAATTGTGAATGATGATTTGTTTTCTGGTCATGTTGCATTTACCATTGGGAATTCTACAGCCTTCACATACAACAACTCATCTTCCAATGGTGCTTTTTGGTTTTGTTTTGGTTAGTCTCTCCTCTAATGCCTTTCCTTCTTCCTTTCTCATTCCTTAAAGAACAACTTCAAAGAACACCTTAAGCTGCTTTTTCCCCCACAAAGGACTTATCATTATTTAACATACCATATACTTGTACTTCACTTCTTTATCCTGGTTATCGTCTGTCTCACTCTATACAATGTAAGCTTCATGACGGCAGGGACTTTTTACTGTTTTGTTCATTGCTCTAGTCCCAGGGTCTAGAATAATACCTGGCACAGAGTAAGCATGTTCAATACATGTTTGAATTAATACATAAAATTCCACCTACAATACATACTTGAATTAATAAAATTCCACTCAGTCTATGAGGTTCTCCTTCATGCTACGACCTTTTTTGCAAATCTAAACATTTGGTCTGTTTAGCACCCAATCAGGCTGTAATTGTTTCATGTGTTCTATTTTGTTTCTCTGAGTTGCAGGATTATTTGTATACGTTTGTCTGTATATGTCCAACTTCCTTTCTTCCGTACCTGTTCTAGAAATATACCTGCCACTGTATTCCACCTGACTGCACAGAGGTGGACATGAGGCTCAGTATGGGTCAGTTGTAGAATCCCATCCCCCTGGCCATAGAGAATGGTCAAGGGATGGTTGCCAGTTACAATGTGTGGATAGTTTTTCCCCACACCACCAAGCAATTCTTGGACGCCGGCTGAGTGTCCTACAATTCAACTCAATTCTGATACTGTCTACCTGGAGGTAATATCAGATTCCACAGGTTAAGAGCTCAGTCCTACAAGACCACCCCCTCAGCTGTTTCATACACCAATCATAGGTCCAAGTTGTCACCTGTGCTTCTAACTGGTGAGCTATAGGCTGGAGGTTTTCACGACCTCCTCCTCAGCTTGGATGAATTTACTAGAGCAGCTCACAGAGCTCAGAGAAGCATTTTAATTGCTAGATTACCGGTTTATTATAAAAGGGTATAACTCAGGAACATCGAGATGGAAGAGATGCGTAAGGCAAGGGAAAAGGGAGAGCTTCCATGCTCTCTCCATAAATCTTCACCAACCTGGAAGCTCTCCAAACCCTCTCCTTTTGGGTTTTTATGGAGTCTTCATTACAGAGGCATGATCAATTAAATCATGCGCCATTGGTGATTAAGTCAATTTCCAGCCCCTTTCCTCTCCTAGGAAGTCAGGGGATGGGACTGAAAGTTCCAACCCTCTAATTGCGGGTTGGTTCCTCTGGCAACCAGCCCCCATCCTTAAATACTTTCCAAAATTCATCTCATTAACATAAGTTCAGGTGTGGTTGAAAGGACTTGTTATGAAAATCAAGACACCTTTATCACTATTATCACTTAAGAAATTCCAAGGGCTTTAGGGGCTCTGTGCCAGAAATGAAAGGGCTACCAAATATATATTTCTTGTTATAAATCACAACATCACACACCCCATTCCATCAGACTCCACAGAGGTGGACATGGGGCCCAGGCTGGATCAGTGGTAGAACCCCATTCCCCTGGCCACAGAGAATGGTCAAGGGATGGGTGTAAGACTTGGACGCAGGGAGAGTTGGAGACCTTCCCACGACTTCACTATTCAGGCTCTTGTGAGCTTTTCCTTCAATTCCAGTAGCTACCCTTCCAAGAAATTCCCTTTTCTGGCTTGAGTTAGGTTTCTGTCATGTGCAAATTGAAGACCCTGTCTTGTATATTTCTTATATTTTTCAACTTGCAGGCTAATACATACATTTGGTTGTACAGAGACATCTACTATATTCTAAATTACAGGTAATTCAATACAATATCTTTCTCCCCTTGTTATACTAGCAGTGAATTACTACAGTGAAAAAGTGTATCTAATACCTGGTTATGTGGTCCAGCATAATCTATGAGAAACGTAAGATAATAGCAATGGCAGTAATGACGGAAGAAAAAAATAAATGCAAAAGGCTACTTTTAAGTATATTGTAGACTGTACTTTTTATGGTTCCATTTTCCAGATGGAAGAATCTGAACTTAAAATAAGCAAGTATAAGGTCTGGCTTTGTAGGTGCTCGCTGCAGCTTTCTGAGTTCTATAATACTGTCGGACCTGGGTGAATTCTGGTTCAGCCTTTTAATAGCTTGGCTAAGTTACTTACCACCAATATTCTCATTTTTCTCATCCATATAAATGAAGATGACAACCACTTACTTTTCAGGTTTGTTCACGGATTTGTTTTTTTTTTTTTTTTGGAGGTAAACTCTATACCTGATTTAGCCTAATTTCCCTAGGAAGCAGAGCCTGAGGCAGAAGTTTATGCGCTAACACTTTCATGGGGGACGCAATCCCCGGGAAACACGTATGAGGGTTAAAGGGTAGAGAGGCCAGGAAGGAGAGAGACAAACCTGCCAGTGCGTTATCAGGAGGCCACAACTTTGTTTTTGTTTTTTTTTTTCCAATACGCGGGCCTCTCACTGTTGTGGGCTCTCCCGTTGCGGAGCACAGGCTCCGGACGCGCAGGCTCAGCGGCCATGGCTCACGGGCCCAGCCACTCCGCGGCATGTGGGATCTTCTCGGACCGGGGCACGAACTCGTGTTCCCTGCATCGGCAGGCGGACTCTCAACCACTGCGCCACCAGGGAAGCCCAGGAGGCCACAATTTTGAACCAAGCATAGCTGTTGCTTATTCTCATGATTCTGCTTCCCAAGAGCCTGCAACTCTTGCTACAGTCTGTCTGGGTAGAGGAAGGGAGAAAAACTTATGTGCTGGTCCCCACTCACAGCGGTCAAAGTTTGCCCACAGGATGTCTGCTCCCGACACTTCCTGGGTGCATGACCCACCCCCTCTGGCAGCTGACACGGGAGGCTCCATAGCGTGAGCCCCAGCAAGTCACTGGTACCTCCACTTGCCTATCCATGCTCTGCAGCCTGGTGGGCCAGCCAGGTGAGCTGTTGCGAGCGTGTACACTGAGCGGGTTCCATCCCACCACAAAGGCAGCAACAAGCCCCTCCTACCAGCTTTCTCGGCTGGGCCCAGGGTGGTAATCAAGCCTCTCCTGGCAGCTTGTACTGGTTTTTTGTGTTTTTTTTTGCCCTGCCACAGGGCATGTGTGATCTTAGTTCCCCGACCGGGAATGGAACCCGTGCCCTGCTTTGGGAGAGCAGAGTCTTAGCCACTGGACCACCAGGGCAGTCCGTGGAAGATGCTTCATGGTGTTAGAGCCCGTCCTTCCTTAGGCGGCTCAGACACACTCTGGGGTGTCTGTAGCTCCGACATTATTAAAATGAAATTCTATTAAGAACAAACAATGCAAGATGGCTTAAGTTGACTACAATGGACTTAGCTTTAATATTTGTGAAGATGAGTGAAACCATATTAGGGAAGACCTCAGCATTCCTAGTCGGTGGTACGTGAGCCATCCATTTGGAGAATATGCATATTGTTGACAACACACTTGCCAAAACTCGTCTTTTCGAAATACAGCCACCACCAATGATGTCCAAGATGTCCTACCTATCTGGGGGAAAAAAGTCTCGGTTTCTTAGACATTTGGCTCCTTGGGGTGGGTCCTGAGGCATCAATGACTTTCTAATTTCTATAATGGTCTGGGGACTTTTTACTTCTTTTCTCTATTGAAATCTCTGCCAGAGTTGGAGGATTTTCAAGAACAGACTCCGGGAAAGTTTGGAAACGAGGCTTGTTTGACCCTGGCTTTTAAAACGCCTAGAGTTTAAAGACAGTCTCAGGAACCTGATAAAGGGACATGGCAACAACAATACCTGCGAACTAGGTGACCCCACACAATGTCTTTAACGTGAAGTAGGCAGTTTCTCACGTAGACCTTTAATCTCCCCAAATTCCACACAAGATTCCCCAAATCTGGCCAAGTAATATAAGTAGTAGGATGAGTTTACCAGCTTTTTCCTTAACTTGGGATTATTTGTAGTAGTTCTAAAAACTGCCTCAATGTGTGACTTTCCTTACTAAAGGAAAAAAAACAGGACTTAAAAGTTCCGACTGTCTGACATTTTCTACTTTAAAAACATTACATGAATTAGACAGGAAGATAATGGTACATGACTCATGGTAAACAAACATCAAACACATATCTTAATCATTCTGTACAAAAGTCAGGAAATTATACGAATCTCTGTAAAGGAATTATCTAGAAAGGGAAAATAAAGTGTATCTAGAAGACAAATTTCAAGGTTTGATTTTTTCAAATTATCAATTTGTATAACTTCAAACAACCACATCAATCAGAATATAGATGAAAGAACATTTAGGTATCTTGAGATCCACCCCTGTCCCACCAAGCTATGTTTTAGTTAATGATTTATTTATGAAAGTCTCCATTAACGTTCTGCAGTCCCATCCTATTTTGAATGATTAGAATCATAACCCATCACTCCCATAGGCAACATCACTAAAATCTATTGAGTGCTAACTGTGTACCATGCATTCTACTTGATGATGTGGCAAACAAGACGTGTGAGTTATCCTTGCCTTAATGGAATTCTTGATCTAGTTACATGAGTGGGTATGATGTGAAAATTCCGTGTTTTTTGAAGCCGTAGGGGGCTAGCTTGGAACAGGGAAGGAATTCCTCTAGATGAGGTAACCTGACATACCTCGTCCTAGAGATAAGTCGCGGTGGCCAACACAGAGTGGTGGCAGAAAGTTACTCAGAGCTATTAAAAAAATTCTCATATAGGGTTATTATTTTTAGTAATGTATAGCTATATATTTTACCCCCAGAAGAATATAAGTAGCTTTCAGTGTTGCATAAAATATCAAAAGCACATACATTTGGAGTGAAAGAAGAAAAATAAGATAGGCCCCAAATTGGAACGAGGAATTAAGTGAAAGCAAAAATGTATATTTGATGATGTTCTAGATGGGAGACAATATTGAACTCAAGCTTTCTCTTAGTTATTATGCAAAAGGGAAATCCAAGCAGTTCTGCCTGGATTCACAATGTACCTGAGCTTAAAACCTACCAAGGGCTTAGAAGTGAAACTGTTCTTGAGAGGAAGATCAAAGAGGAGTTTCTTCTCTGGTAGCTGTTGAAGGCAGTTAGTCAGGTCATGAGCAATGCCCACTAGAAGACATTGTTAGAGCCGACGCAAAAGTGAGTTTTCGGGCTTCCCTGGTGGCGCAGTGGTTAGGAATCCACCTGCCAATGCAGGGGACACGGGTTCAAGCCCTGGTCTGGGAAGATCCCACATGCTGCGGAGCAACTAAGCCCGTGTGCCACAACTACTGAGCCTGCGCTCTAGAGCCTGTGAGCCACAACTACTGAGCCCACGTGACACAACTACTGAAGCCCACATGCCTAGAGCCTGTGCTCTGCAACAAGAGAAGCCACCACTTGCTGCAACTAGAGAAAGCCTGCACGCAGCAGCGAAGACCCCATGCAGCCAAATAAATTAATTAAAAAATAATATTATATATAAAAAAGGGAGTTTTCTAGGCCTGTTTTCTACATTGCCCTCTCTCTTTTTTTAAAAAATAAATTTCATTTATTCATTTATTTTTGGCTGCGATGGGTCTTCGTTGCTGTGCATGGGCTTTCTCTAGTTGTGGTGAGCGGGGGCTACTCTTGGTTACGGTGCGCGGGCTTCTCATTGTGATAGCTTCTCTTGTTGCAGAGCACGGGCTCCAGGCACACAGGCTTCAGTAGTTGCAGCACGTGTGCTCAGTAGTTGTGGCTCACGGGCTCTAGAGCACAGGCTCAGTAGCTGTGACTCATGGGCTCTAGAGCACAGGCTCAGTAGTTGAGGTGCATGGGCATAGTTGCTCCGCGATCCTGTTAGTTGCTCTGGGATCCTGCCAGACCAGGGCTCGAACCCGTGTCCCCTGCATTGGCAGGCGGCTTCTTAACCGCTGTGCCACCAGGGAAGTCCCTGCCCTCTCTTAATACATGTCCAGGATACCCCACAAAACCTCTAGAAAGGAGTTAGTTCTACAGGTGTGTGGATGTTGAGGAGGGGAGCAGAGTGGAGAGGTGAGGGAGATGGCATCCCAGGTTCACAGACAAGATTCCACACACCTGGCTTAGCCTGGGCTGATTTTTAACTAAATTTTCTAGAGCCTTGTGATTCAACATGTGGTCCTCAGACTAGCAGCAACAGCATCACCCAGAGCCTGTTGGAAATGCCAAATCTCAAGCCCCCCCCCCAGGCCTATTGAATTAGAATCTTCATTTTAACAAGGTTCCCAGGTGACTTGTATGCACAATAATGTTTGAAAGTCACTGCTCCAGAGGATGGAATGCACCTGTTCTCGGAGTATTGTTTTTCCCTACCTAAGCTTTCAATAAGTACAATTTTAGCTCATTCACCATTGCGTCTCCTGCCTAGTTCTCTACCTGGTGTATATTAGGCCCTCCCTAAATGTACATTGAGTTGCTAATTATTTGACCAATATAGTTGTAGTTTGGGAAAGTTTTAAGGCAAATGTAATTAAATACACTTTGTCCTGGCTATTAAAAATAAATTAGAATCAACATGGTCCCTACCTCCTAACCCAGGACTGTTTGCAAAGATGTCCTCCTTGTCTTCTACATCACGATGTCCTCTTTCTGTCACCTGCATGCATTGACATGGAAAAGGGTCCCAGATGCCATCAGTGTGTGAGAACACAACTGACAAAAACATCCAGGGGAAGGAAAGGGCCCCAAACTCTCCTTGAGAGCTACTCCCTCCACCTCCAACTCCATGGAACTCCTCACCCCTTGCTTCACCCACCTTATTTAATAAACTCAATGTCTGTTGTGAATATGCCCAAGGCTGAAATGAGCTCTGCTCTCCAAGCCGGTTGAATTCCAGAACTTGGGGAGCAAAAAAGAGACACAAAACTCCCCCAGCTCTTTTCCTGGTCTCTCCTACATGTTTGTGGTTCTGTGGGCATCTGTCTCTCAGGGTGTCACCCACATACCCTGGAAACACCGGCTCACTTGTCCATCATCCCTATTTGGCCCTGAGCTGGATCAATATTAACTAAGTGATGGATGAATATGTCTTCACCTTAATCTGTAAAATCACCCATGACATCTTAAGCTTCTGTAAAGTTAGAAACTGCCCCTCTGATTTTATTTTAAATGATACGTGAAAATTTTTATGTCACTGGGCAGGAAACCTGGAGAGGGGACCAGAGACTAGAGGGCTGTTTATCATTAAGGATTACAAGGGTGAAGCCAGACGTTACATTTTTACCAAGACCAGTGTTTCCACCTTAATAATTATAAGCCAGCTTTGATTTAATATAAATGTTTCAATTATAACTGAAACTCAGTATGAAAGTTAAGCATTTAAACAGAACTTTCCGACTACCATAAAAGTCATTGTTATAATCTTAAAAGCAAGACTTGTGTCTTTTTCATCTTTGTATTCCTAACATCTAGCACAGTGTTTAGAACATAGTAAACACACAATAAATATTTATGAAGTGAATGGATAAATGGGTAAACTCCTTCAGTGAAGGATCTGGGCTAGAAGACAGGCTGTCTCCTTAGGGACACTGAGCTCTATGCCTCTAGTCCCACCAAAAATTGTGAATGGAAATCAACAGAGACTCAAGAAACCAAAGGTATTACAAACCATTTTTTTTTTTTTTGCGGTACGCGTGCTTCTCACTGTTGTGGCCTCTCCCGTTGCGGAGCACAGGCTCCGGACGCGCAGGCTCAGCGGCCATGGCTCATGGGCCCAGCCGCTCCGTGGCATGTGGGATCCTCCCGGACCGGGGCACGAACCCGTGTCCCCTGCATCGGAAGGTGGACTCTCAACCACTGAGCCACCAGGGAAGCCCTACAAACCATTTTTCACGTCACTCATGTGAGACTCATCAAAGTAATAATTGGAAATTATCCAAAGGTAAATGAAGTTTTAGCAAGTTACAGTGATTTATGCGTTCACATTCCTGACGACGAGAAATTCTGAAATAGATTTTATATGGCTGCAGGATGTACACTTTATAACTGCAGTTAGCTGGAGCACGTGTGGCCTTGGAATTCTGACCTCTCTCTGCAGTTGTACTTGGAACAGTTGGGTGCACGCCTCGAAGACATACATACCTAAAGGGGTTTTTAGAATACCACTCTCATGGAGCTGAGAGTCATAGCATCTCTGGTAACTTGGTGTTGCCCACCTTTACAGCACAACATGAAAGTAACTTGGAGGAGAACTGGGGAACTCTGATAGTTTCTGGAAAATTAAGGAATATCTTTTGCAAATAGGCCACTAAAGGCAAGAGTGGAAGCTCAGTGGGGCTGGGATGGATTTGTGTGTCTTCTGAGTGTGGTCAGTGACAGAGGCAGACGCCTGACAACGGGACAGCTTCTTTGCCTGGAAATCCTAAGGGATGTGATTCCCCAGGGTGGTGGAAAGCAGAAAACACAGAAGAGTTGCAGGAAGCAGAGAGGATGGAGTTGAAAAGAGGCCCTGTTTTATCAGCATCATGCAAAGAGAACAGTCTTTGGTAAATGTTAGGGAGAGAGATGGGGGCAGACTTTGCTGACTGGTATAATCTCCACTCAGCTGCACGGCTCAGGAAGAACTCCCAAGCCTTCTCATAAAATGTCAAACCAAGAAAGGCATCTAGAAGCAGAAAAAGTGGACCCAAAGCTCACATAAGAGCTGAGTGTGAACCCTGAGGCCACAGAGAAACCCAGCAGAAGACAGAGCCAGAGCTTGCCTCACCCAGGGAGACACTTGGTGGAGCATCTCCTCCATATTAGGACTGAAAGTTCCCGAAGCTCCTGTTTGAACTAAGCATTTCCCCCAGCCTGTGAGAGGCACTCGGAACACGAAGCAACTTTGACTGTTGTTGCACAAAATCGAAGATGGTGAGTTTTCTTCTCTTTTAATAAAACCACCCTTTGCCCCATTGTAAACATTGTGCTTGCAAGTGGGGAATGAGTGCCAGGCCCTTACTGTGATCTTCAGGGAGATAACTTCACTGGTTGCTCACAAGGGCCAGAGCCAGCAAACTGCCCCATCCTTGCAAAGGGGCCTGGACCCACAGAGGCTTTTTTCCCCACATTTTTTAATTGATACATTTTTTAAAGTTTTTCTTTTATATTGGAGTATAGTTGATTTACTATGTTGTGTTAGTTTCAGGTGTATAGCAAAGCGATTCAATTATACATATACATCCATCCTTTTCCAGATTCTTTTCCTATTTAGGTTATTATAGAATATTGAGTGGGGTCCCCTGTGCTATACAGTAGGTCCTTGTTGATTATCTCTTTTATATACTCTAGCCGCAGAGGCATTTTTGTGCAGTACTTTTAGCACTAGGATCAACGTCTTTGAAATTGCTGGCATGACTGGGCTACATTGACATAAATCTCACCTCCTTCTCTACGTGTCTGAGCCACACACCAGCGGCCCATGGGTCACACTGTCTTCTTTGGCATGTGTAGTATTTTGCAAGATGAAATGAATCTTCAACATTCAAAAATCAAGGGGCTTCATGTTCCGAACCTTGATGTCCATTTTTTTCTGCAAAACTTGGAAGAGCCGCCCACACTGGGCCCTGGCTCCCGCATGAGGGCATTTGGCTGGAGCTAAGGAGCAGCTGCCTCCTGTAGAAGGGGCCGTACTTTTCTTTTCTTGGGGGGGGGGGCGGGGAGCGCACTTTTCAATTCAGCACAAGGCCCACCCTCCGGATGAGGTACCTGACCTTGAGGCTGAGTGGAGCCACCATTCATTCAAGTGTTTATGTTGTTCTTCCTAGAGCTGAAAATTTCTTGGTGCCCACATCTTTATGAAAGGAGAAGAAATAAAAGCAAACTGAGAGAACCACGTGTTTCTTACCCCAAACCCCCTTCACCCTTATACAACACCTGCCTGGGCCTCCATAATGTTGCCTAAGATGTCCTCAGGATACTTTTCCCATTCAATATTTTTAGTATTAGTACCAGCATTCTCTAGTCTTTTCTCCTTACACCTGCCTCCTCCCACCCAGGAAGAATGCCTAATTTTTTTTTTCATTGATTGATTGATTTTTCTTTCTTTATTTTTGGCTGTGTTGGGTCTTCGTTGCTGCACTCAGGCTTTCTCTACTTGCAGCAAGTGGGGGCCACTTTTTGTTGTGGCGCGGGCTTCTCATTGTGGTGGCTTCTCTTGTTGCGGAGCATGGGTTCTAGGCATGTGGGATTCAGTAGCTGTGGCATGCAGGCTCAGTAGTTGTGGCTCGCGGGCTCTAGAGCACAGGCTCAGTTGTTGTGGTGCACGGGCTTAGTTGCTCGGCAGCATGTGGGATCTTCCCAGACCAGGGCTCAAACCTGTGTCCCCTGCACTGGCAGGTGGGTTCTTAACCACTGCACCACCAGGGAAGCCCAAGAGTGCTTAATTATTATAAAAATGTATTTTGCTTACCAACTAACATACTCTGTGGCTGCTGCATATCCAGAGACCTGTCTGAGTACGAGAGATTATTTTCTCTGGTTGGTAAATCTGAAATCTGAAAGTAGGAAGCATATTTGAATTATAAAAGTTGGCACCTTCGGTTTAGCTCCGTGAAAAGTGCCTTAGCAAAAGCAAAGAGTCCCCAGGGTGTGGTGTGAGAGCAGGGATGAGGGACCGAGGCACCGAATCATCTTGTTTTTCACAATCTGTGGTGTTAAGTTCATATTCATGATTTGCTAGTCATGAGATGTTTTCCTGTCCCGAGGATCTTTCTCGTTGCTTGAGTTGTTGCAAAACGATTCACACCAAGAAAGAAATCTGGATCCATCTCTGGCTTTACCAGGCTCCAAAGTTTATCTCTGAGGATCAGCTGGAGATAAAAATATATTATCTTTCTTTTCATTTGACATGAAACATTTTTTCTTTGAATGCCTGTCCACTTGCTGTTTTTGTGTGAAAAAGGTACTCACCAGGGAAATTAGGCGGAGGGTAAGTATTTGTTAATTGAATGAATGAGTGAACATCACAGGTTATATCTAGAAGACTGACTCATAGCCTGGAGCATATTGGCAGCTAAGGCAGAGGGTGGTGTAACGAAAGGCCTGCAGGGGTTATGATGGCCCAGGTGACCTATGCAAATCCAGTAGCCTCAGTTACTAACCAAAGACCAAAGACGGAGGAGGGGGGAACTGGGAAGACAGTAAAGAAATGAGAGAAAAAGGGGCAAGTGACTGACTTCATCAATTCTATGCTGTATACGAGAGATATATCTAAAAGAAGATTATTCCAAACATGTTGAAAATAAAGGATGAAGAAATGTACATCAGGCAAATGCAAGCAAAAAGTAAGCACCATCATTGTCTGATTGCAAGTATCAGACAAGGTGGGATTCAGGACACAAACATTATTTAAGGCAAAGAAAAATTTTATAGTGTACAATTCAAAATAAAGCCATAATAGAAATGACTTTTATATACCAAACAACATAGTAGCAACATTCAGAAAGCAGAAATCATAGAAACAGCAAGGAAAAATTAACAGAAAAATACTAGTAGTAGATTTGTTTTCTTTCAGTTCATAAAAGACCAAGGGTTCTAAAATATGACAAGACATAGAGGACCTTAAAATATCATTAATAAGTAAATAGTTCTACAATATATATCAAGTTTTCTCTCCTAATAATGGAGAACATATCTTCGTTTGAAGTATCCCTGAACTGATACCTTATATTAGCCCACAAAGGAAACCTCAACATATATTCCCAAAAGTTAAAAGAGTATAGGCAAAATTCTCTTATTACAATGGAAACAACCCAGAAATTAATAACAATAAAAACCCCTACTACTTGGAAATGAAAAGCAGAAAACAAACAAACTAAAACAATCTGTAATTCTTGGCTCAAAGAGGAAATACAAACTGAAATATATATAGAAAATATACAGAAAATACAAGGAATAGAAAAGCTTCATATCATAACATATGGAATAGAGCTAAAGCAGTTTTTAGAGGAAAACTTCATAGCTTTACATGCGTATATCAATAAACAGAGTGGAAACAAATTAAGCATCTTTAACGACAGCATGATATGCTGAGAAATGCAAAAGGAATATAAAAATAAAATAGAAATTAATAAATGGGAAAACAGAAAAACTAGCAAATATAATTACATTCAAAATAGGTCTTTGGAAAATACAATAAAATAGACAAACTGACAGCTGAACAACTAGTTCACAGGAAAAGAAATATACATATAATTTAATGTGTACACATAATTTAATGTATTTACAGTCTTTTAAGATATTCTGAAAAGATGTTCAACCCTACTACTGTTCTAAGAGAAATATAAAATGAAACCACACCTAGGTACCATTTTTTACTTATCTGATTGGCAAACATTCAAAAACTTGATGACATACTGTGTCTATGACACCTTGAGGAAATAAACTCTCTTTAACAGGTCTAATGGGTGTGAAAAATTGTACCATCTCTTTTGATGAGAATTTGAAAATATCTAGCAAAACAACTTCATAAACCTTGCCAATCCATTTCCAGGATTTTATCCTGCAGATACATTCATGCAAGGATGAACACGTTTATCTTTTGCCTCTCATAGCAAAAGATTAGACAAAACCTAAACGTCCATGGTTTAATAAACTGTAAGCATCTATGTAGTAGTATACCATGCAGCTGCAAACAGGAGGGAGAAAGTTATCTATACACTGATATAAAAAGATTTCCAAAATATAATGTTAAGTGAAAAGGGCAATGTAAAGAGAAATGTGCAGAATATTTATCATTTCTATAAAAATAGTGGACTAAATGGAAAACAGATATATATTCATAATTTGTGCAAGCACTAAAAAATTCTAAAAAGGAAACCAAAGAACCTAATAGCCGTGGTTACCTGTTTGGGAGGGCTAGGAACCAGGTAGATAGGGGATGTACACATTTTTATACTTTTCAGTTTTGAACCATGTAAAAGTATTATCTAGTCAAAAAAAATGTAATAATTTTTTTAACTGTAAAGATTTGGAGTTTGATTTGCTTTGCTAGATTGAAGTAAAAATTAATATTTTTTATGGGAAAGGAAACTTCCATAGCAAATCATTTTGAAATTTATTTCTTTCATGATCAGAGTCTCTATGACTCAGAGATGCTATTTCTGAGTAATAATTTAAATAACTGGAAGCTTAACTATAGATGTGGACCTCTTGATGGAACATGAAGATTAGACATTGTCTTAAAATAAGATAATTTTGAGTAAATGAATAAACATTATGTGAAATCCATGATGCATACCTATATTTTTCTACATTTTAATAAGCTGATATCCACCCCCATGGTGTGTTTATAAATACACATATAAAATAGGTGATCAGCCCCAGACTCTGCAGTAGATCAACTAGATCAATGAGTCTCAAATTATATGTGAGTAGAGTATGGGCACTGCTAAATGAGTTGTGTTTTTAGCCTTTGTACCTAGAAACTGGGAGCCTTCAATAACAAAGAAGGCTGATTGGCCATGCCAGGCCCCGTTGCCTAAGAAGGTGGAGAAGTCCAGCTCTAATGCAGGCTTGGCCCTCTGTCTCAGGAAGTAGACTGTAGACCCCCTGCATCCAGGTTCTAGAAGGTGCCGTATAGAAGTGCAGATTTTTGTGCCGCATCTCATCATCATAATCTCTGCGAGTGGGATCTGTGAATCTTTAACATTCTGATTATCTCTGCTCTATGGAAGGCTGAGAAAATGAATTGAATACTAGCCTTTTTAGGAATAATAATAGTGACTCTCAGCTAATATTGACTGAGAACTCAGTTTATGCCAGGCATTGTCATAAGCATGGAGCTCATGTAATTTGCCTAAAGGAGATTTAGATAAATAAGCACATGTCTTTAATACTGAAACTTACATTTAAAAGAAGGCCATGGCCAATGAAATTTAAGTACTACCATGTTACTGAGCAATGGAAACAAAAATGCGCATGCAGCCTTAGGTAATCTAGTTTAAGTTAAGTATATATTTTAAAAGTCTTAACTTTTGCAAAAGTGAGATGCAATGCCAGAAATAATGAATGTTTGTAAGGATGACATTGTTAAATAATGCATTAAATAAACTCACGGTAGAATGCAGATCTGGGAAAGATAGTTGATTAAAGCTAGAAAATGGAGTATGAAAGCATCCTTTGTCCTTGAATCAAATGAGCAAAAGGAACTGGAAGCTATTAACAAATCTTTTTTGCTCCTCTTGGGTAGAATGAACAATTTCATTCCAACGGGCAAAGATTCATTTCGTCTGTCATTTTATCGGTCACACAAGACTCCTATTCTATATTTAAGAAGTAGAAAGGGAGCCTTTCTGTTTAAATTTAAAGAAAAGAAATAGCATATATGTCAATAATTTAGTCTTCTAATTTCTATAATAATACCTGAAATTATTAATGTGGTTAGTGAATATGGAAAAATTACCAAGTAATTATGTCTCATGTGAGCAGGGCAGTACATATTAATATATTCTATGTATTAGAATTTCTAAAGTAACTTTGTTTTTCTGCCTAAAATTTAGGAATTTTGATTCAGAAGACTGGAAAAACACTACACTAAGAGCCAGGAACTTGGAGTCTCATCGAAGCTTTCGTACTCATTAGCTGAATGATTTGGGGAAAGGTTTTTGGTTTTGGTTTTGTTTTCACTGAGGGGGAAAAAGAGAATTGATGGAACATCTATAATATTTCAGACAATTTACACATATCTCATTAAATTCTGAGAACCACACAGTGATGTAATTGCTCTTTCTATTTTATAAACAAAGCCACCAAAGCTCAGAGAGACACGTCACTTGTCAAGGTTACTCAGGTAGTTAATGCCAGACTGGTTTCAAACCCTGCTCTGATCTGTCTAACCTTAAAGGGATCCCATGTGGACTCTTGGGGAGAGTCCTTGCACATGTTATTGTTAATGTATAAAAGTACAATTGATTTTTGTGTGTCGATCTTATGTTCTATCCTGCAGTCCTCCTGAACTCATTTACTAGATCTAGGAGTTTATTTGTAGATCTCTTGGGATTTTCTATGTAGTCAATCATGTTATCTCAAATAGGGACAGTTTTATTTCTTCCTTTCCAATCTGTATGGATTTTATTTCTTTTTCTTACCTTTTTGCAGTGGCTAGAACTTTCAGTACTATGTTATAACAGTAGTGAGGGTGAACATCCTTGCTTTGTTCCCAGTCTTTGAGGAAAAGTATTCAGTTTTCACCACCAAGTATGATGCTAACTGTAGGTTTTTTGTAGATACTCCTTACCAAATTGGGTTAATTCTCCTCATTCCTAAGTTTATTTTTGTTTTTAATCAGAAATGAATGTTAGATTTTGTCAGATGCTTTTTCTTCATCGATTTATATGATGATGTGATTTTTCTTCTTTAACCTGGATTATACTGACTGATTTTCAAATGTTAAACCAGACTTGCAAACCTGGAATTAATCTCACTTGGTCATGAAATAAACAAACAAATAAATGAAAACATTCTTTTCTTTTTACACATTGCTGGATTGAATTTGCTAATCCTTTTTGAGGATTTCTGCATCTGAGTTTATGAGCGATACTGGTCTGTAGTTTTCTTTTTTGCACAATTTTTGGGTTTTGTATGAGAGTAATACTAGTAATCTGCCTGCCATCTACATACAATAATGTATGTAAGAGTGTTTTGCAAATTTTAACACACTCATTTAATATTGACCAAGCATCAGCTATATGCCAGATAGTCTATGAAATGCTAACCTCAGCTAAGTTTTCTCTGCTGCAAAGAAGTACTTGGCTCCACCCCTATGGGCTTTTTCATTCTTTTTTTTAATATAAATTTATTTATTTTATTTTTGGCTGTGTTGGGTCTTCTTTGCTGCACATGGGCTTATATCTCTCTCTGGTTGTGGTGAGTGGGGGCTGCTCTTCATTGTAGTGCGCAGGCTTCTCATTGTGGTGGCTACTCTTGTTGGGAGCATGGGCTCTAGGAGTGCAGGCTTCAGTAGTTGTGACACACAGGCTCAGTAGTTGCGGCTCGCGGGCTCTAGAGTGCAGGCTCAGTAGTTGTGGCACGCAGGTTTAGTTGTTCCGCAGCATGTGGGATCTTCCAGGACCAGGGCTCAAACCTGTGTCTCCTGCATTGGCAGGCAGATTCTTAACCACTGTGCCACCAGGGATGCCCCGCTTTTTCATTCTTGACAGTAAATCTCATACCTCCTTTTGTAAGCAGTATAGGGCTATTAGAATTCTCCAAATCTATCAGGCTTTTCCAAACTTGCATGACTTGGAAGATGTTTGTTTTTCCTAGATGGTCACTTCCTGGCCCTTTCTTCTGCTTAATCCGGAAAGCCTACCTCTCCCTCACTATTTCCGCCTTCAACCCCCCAACCCCGTGATTCTGATTGCAGATGCCTGTATCACCCTTAGCACTATTAGAACGACCACGGCTAGTTTAACATTTCCACACTGTGTTGTAACCCTTGGTTTACTGCCCAACGTCTCCACTAGATATATAAGGTATATGAAAGGAGGGACTGAGCTTTTATTTTCTTTTTATCCCCAGTGCCTAGCACAATGCCTGGAACGAAGCGGGCACTATAATAATACAATCATTTTTTTGCTGAATGTGAAAACAACCCCTAAATCCTAAAGTTTGTTGTTCAAACTTTGCTGTTCTCTTCTTTGTTCTCTCCCTTAGGGATTCTCTCCATACAGTCAACACTCTGCTCTGTGTATGAGGCTCACATATCTAGGTTCACATGTTACTTCTCTCCCAAGTTTTTAGTGTCTGCTGGATGGACCTCCACCATCATGGAATTCTCCATACAATTTCTTTTTTTATTTTTTTAATTAATTAATTAATTAATTTTTGGCTGCGTTGGGCCTTTGTTGCTGCGCGCAGGCTTTCTCTAGTTGCATTGAGCAGGGGCTGCTCTTTGTTGTGGAGCACGAGCTCTAGGCACGTGGGCTTCAGTAGTTGTGGCTCGTGGGCTCAGTAGTTGTGGCTCACGGGCTCTAGAGCTCAGGCTCAGTAGTTGTGGCACACGGGCTTAGTTGCCACGCGGCATGTGGGATCTTCCCGGACCAAGGCTCGAACCCATGTCCTCCGCATTGGCAGACGGATTCTTAACCATTGCACCACCAGGGAAGCCCCAAGGGCTTTCTCTAGTTGTGGCAAGTGGGGGCCACTCTTCATCACACGCGTAGGCTCAGTAATTGTGGCTCACGGGCCCAGTTGCTCCATGGCATGTGGGATCTTCCCAGACCAGGGCTCGAACCCGTGTCCCCTGCATTGGCAGGCAGACTCTCAACCTCTGCGCCACCAGGGAAGCCCTCCATACAATTTCAAAATCACCATGTTCAAAATATAATTCTTTTTTTTTTTGCCAAATAAACTCTATTTAAAATTTAATGTTATTTTCATCTCCTATTAGTTTGAAATTTTCACATACCTTACTTTCTCTCATGTCCAATCCGTTGCCAAGTCTCATGAATTACCGGTCTCCCAAATCCCCTGTTTTATTTCTTCTGGAGTTCCAGCCCTCATCATATTGTACATGGCTATTTCAATAACCTCCTAACAAGTCTCCTCTGGTCGTTCCTCCTTTTAATCCAGGCTGCACCACCGGACATGCTTCCTAAATGTAACAATGATCAAACCATTATTTTGCTAATAAACCTTCTAATGCCTCCCTATTGTCTTGTGCCATGTGGGTTCTCCATATAGTACAACCCTATTTCTACTATCATATTTGCATTTTTTTGCCCTCCTCTTAAATGGGACTACTGTAGTAGGTGGAATCACTAGCCCCTCCCCTCAAAATGTCCATGACTTAATCCCTGGAACTCACGAATATGTAACCAGACAGGGCAAAAGAGATTTCACAGGTGTGACTAGTTTAAGGGGTTTGAGGTGGGGAGATTATCCAAGTGGGCCCAACGTAAACAAAAGGGTCCTTATAAGAGGGAGACACAAGGGTTTGAGTCTGAGGAGGAGGTGTTATGATGGAAGCAGAAGCCGGGGTGAAGTAGGGCCAGGGATGAAGAATCAGGGAATGCAGAGTGGTCAGAAGGGATGCAGCCCTGCTGGCCCACTTCAGATTTCTGACCTCCAGAACTGGAAGATAATACATTTGTTTTGTTTTTAAGCCACTAAACTTGTGGTAAATTTTTACAGTAGCAATAGGAAACCAACACAAGTACCTACCTGTTTTTCTCGTTCTGAAATATAGTTCAAGTTATTTCTTAATAGATTTCATGCCTCATTCCCATGTTTCCAATTGGTTGAGTCTATCCACCCCAAGTTTCATCTCAAATGCTACCACTTCTTTCTGAGGCTTCCTGCAACTTGATCTGGGGGCACATCATTCAGGGACACTTTATTGTTTATCCCACCAACTACAATAACCTCCGATTTAGTCACCTCCACTCCAGCCGTCATACTACTGCCTAAGACGCAGATCTAAGCTTCTTACTCCTACCTGGAGTCAGCCAAAGTCGAGGTTCAAGGTACAATCTTCCAGACTGCCAAGACTTCTGATACTAGTCCAAAGTTCAGGGCCCCAGGGACTTCCCTGGTGGCGCAGTGGTTAAGAATCCGCCTGCCAATGCAGGGGACATTGGCAGGCAGTTTTCAGCCCTAGTCCAGGAAGATCCCACATGCCCCAGAGCAGCTAAGCCCGTGCGCCACAACTACTGAGCCCCCATGCCACAACTACTGAGCCCGTGTGCCACAACTACTGAGCCTGTGCGCCTAGAGCCCATGCTCTGCAACAAGAGAAGCCACCGGAATGAGAAGCCCGCGCACCACAACAAAGAGTAGACCCCGCTCGCTGCAACTAGAGGAAGCCCGCATGCAGCAATGAAAACCCAATGCAGCCAAAAATAAATAAATAAATTTATTTTTTAAAAAAAAGTTCAGGGCCCCAGAGCCACTGTGACTTCAGACCAACTGACTACAAATTCAGGGGTCTCCATAGCCCCCGTCAGGTTCAATGATTGCTAGACTGACTCACAGGATTCATGAAAGCGTTATACTTACGATTACAGTTTTATTATAGTAATAGGATAGAAATCAGAACAGCCAAGGAAAGACATGCACAGGGTGGAATCTGGGACTGGGAATGATCTCAGGTGGCCTCGGCCTGCAGCGGCTTGAAGCAGGATTTTGGTTCCTGGCCAGAGATTGAAGTCAGGCCGTGGCAGTGAGAGCGCTGAATCCTAACCACTAGACCAGTGGCCGGTGACAAGGCCCTGGCCCGAACAGCTTTGCAGAAAGTGAGTTTCCACGAAGAAACAGAAAGTAGTCAAACAAGTAAAGTGTTTATTAGCAGGAAAAAAGACTACATGTGAATAGCCACACATGGGCGGGCTCTGAGAGAGAGTTGTGCCCTCGTGGTAGTTTGAATCACTTACGTGGGGCATTTCTTCTGGGTTTCCTTTGGCCAATCATCTTGCTTTGCCTGGTTCTGAGTCTCTATTTGGTTTATCTCAGGGTCCTCCCATGTGTGCATGCACATCTCTTAGCCAAGATGGATTCTAGTGAAGAGGCCTATGGGTAGGTTGACATAACTCCCTTTTTTGACCTCCAAGGAGCCTTTCTGTGCAGGTGTAGTCGGGAAGGTCTCCTTGACCTCGAGAATGAGAAAAATGCGGTCTCTTATTCTTTTATCTGGGCAGGGCTCAACCTCTCTTGCTATTATCTTCCTCTCGGAGTATCTGTTCACAGGGGACAAACTCCCGGCTGCTCAGCCTGGGCCCCATCTATCTCCTGCCTCAGGAAGATGCCCAGTGTGAAGCTTCCACGTCCTCAGGGACACATTATCCTCCTGGCATCAATATGTGGGGGTACATACATGGAGAATTGCCAACCCAGGAAGCTCACCTGAGCTCCCGTGTTCAGAGCTTCTATCGAGGCTTTGTTAAGTAGGTGTAATTAATTAAACCATGGCCCCTGTGTTTGAGCTCGAGTTCCAGCCTCCCTCCCATCCACAGAGGTTGGGCTGATGCCGCCTGATTCAAAGCGCCAAACCCCTCATCACACGATTGGTCTTTCTAGGAGGCCCACCCCCTACCCTAAGGCTAGGGGTGTGGCTGGCCCTGCTGTGAGTCATCTAGTTAGCACAGACTATTGAGTGCTGCTGCGAGCTACCTCGTTAGTGTGAAATATCAGATACGGCCTCAGGGGCCCACCATGAATAACAAAGACACTCCTATCACTCAGGAAATCCCAGGGTTTACAGGTTACCTCCGGGAAACTGGCATTGTCAGGTCAGTCAAATTCTTTATTACACACTCCCTTAATTTGCCCCTTACTTTGAAAATGAAATGCAGACTACTTAATAGGCTATTCCAGGAACTTCATGAGAAGCAGCCTGATACAATCAGCTTAAAAAAACTTCTTTGTAAAGCATGGAGGAGCTAATGCTCACTACCTGGCATATGGTAGATACTAAATAAATTCTTTTAAAATTCCCTTAATTATTGACTGACTGATGAGAAGACAGAAGGAAAAGTATAAAACAAGCAATCAAGATAAATTGCTTAGACTAGAAAACTATTTACTAGAGTACTAAGAAAATTCTGATTTTGCATATGAGATGATGGAGAGAGAAACAGAAAAATAACATTTATAAGCTAAAAAGGGACAAATAATTTTTCAAGAAAAGAAAGCAAAAACGATAAAACTTAGATCTCCTTTCCATGGCTCTTGGAAATTTTAATTAATAGTTTTTTATTCTGGCTTCTACTTTTAGCTTAGAGTCTAAAGATTTTGTCTCCTTATTTCTAGACCAACATTAGTCTGTCTCTTTTTTGTCTTTTCATGAAGTTACTATATCTAAATAGTGGGAAGTAAGATCACTATAAAATATTAAAATAGACATTGATTCTTGAAATAGATATCCAGTGTGTACAATAGAGACAGGAATTAGAAATGTGTATCCATGAATACATTGCTAATTTGATATTCTAGATCCCCTACCAAGACATAAGAATAATGTACACAATGTATAATAAGACTTTTGGATGATACTATCTTTGCAAAAGAATTTTTCATGCAACTGCCATTTCTTACTCCTATTACTTCAGACAAACCGGAAGATGTTAGCTTACTAGTTTTACCACAATCACAGTTATATTGTTTGATTCTCTACTTTGTGTAGAATAAAAGGATAT
This sequence comes from Monodon monoceros, assembly GCF_005190385.1. Classification (NCBI taxonomy): domain Eukaryota; kingdom Metazoa; phylum Chordata; class Mammalia; order Artiodactyla; family Monodontidae; genus Monodon; species Monodon monoceros. Next base: position 119,041,977 of record NW_021703777.1, read on the forward strand.
AACTATGGAATACTATGGTAAAAGAGGATATATACCTAAGATACTTGACAAGAGGAAATTATATGGTATAGATGTTATAACATGAAGAATACAATCTATATTTTCTCCTGTCTTACCCAGCGTTAAGGAATTTTTATTTTTTTAATTTTTAAATAAATTTATTATTTATATAATTATTATTTTTGTCTGTGTTGGGTCTTCGTTGCTGCACACGGGCTTTCTCTAATGCGGCGAGCGGGGGCTACTCCTCGTTGCGGTGCGCGGGCCTCTCACTGCGGTGGTCTCTTTTGCTGTGGAGCACGGGCTCCAGGCATGGGGGCCTCAGTAGTTTTGGCTCCCGGGTTCCAGAGCGCAGGCTCAGCAGCCGTGGCGCACGGGCTCAGTTGCTCCACAGCATGCGGGATCTTCCCGGACCAGGGCTCAATCCCGTGTCCCCTGCATTAACAGGCGGACTCCCAACCACTACGCCACCAGGGAAGCCCCAGGAATTTTTATTTTTAAAGTAAATAATTTCTTTCTATATAACTAATACTTTAAAGAAAATGATTTTCATGTTTCAACAAAGAATTTAAGAAATTTTCTTACAACTCAGGCCTAGCTAGGGTAGATTTGACACAATTACCTCTTCCTATTTTGATACTGGAAGAGAAGGCAAGATAGGGAGCCAGCCTTGCTGGTAGATGAAAATGAAGGAGCGGGTCAAACTCCTTCTATGTATTATACCAGTTTCCCCCCATCACAACCCCATACATTTCCTTCCAAAACATGTAAATCTGATGTCAAAATAACATAATACAAACTGATTTGTGCAAATGATTGCAACTACTTTATAATTAAACATCTAGGGAATTATATATGTGAAATAGATATCTCTGTTCCTACCAGGGATTTAATTACATCCTGGATTAAAAGAAATTTCGACGCAAGATTGAAAACAGATGGTCAGTCACCTCATGTCCCAATGGTTGCTTTGTAAGCAAGTGACACTGGATTCTTCGCCTTCAAGAACATTTCCCCCACCTCATTGTTTTTGTCAAATACTCATTAAAGAAAAAAAAGACAAAGAACTCCACTGTTAGATTTTGCCTGGGTTTCTTGAATGTTAGAAATCAATGGGATTAGTAATGTTTGATTGGAAAATTGTCTTAAGCAGTTCCCCTCATGATTTTCTCTAATCTGGAAGGAAACAGCTGACTTATTCAATCACCATGTTACATCTTGTCCTTCCCATTGGTGAAAAATCCAAAATCTAGAATTTAGACTGTGGTTCGTCTCATTTTCCACCTTTATGTTTTAACTTTATACAAATGAGCAAATAGTATGAGATAGGGATATGTTTGATATTCTTCACCTTCTTTTGCTGGTGAGACAATGAGGCTCCCCCCCAACAAAAGACACAAAAATGTATTTGAATAAAGAAACATACAAGCAATTCTTGTTAATTGTTGATATGATTGTTAGAGTAAACAGAAATAATTTGAATTTTCTCCCTCAGTCAATGAATTAGGTTTTTCATATAAGAGGGAAATCCTTTGTTTAACTGCACAGCATACATTGATGGAGTCTCAGACACTATATGGATGCCGGATATATAATGGTGACTAGAACATACACATCGTGGAGGCTTAAACAGTCTAGAAGGAAGAACAGGTTTCAAACAAATGATTAGAAATAATTACAACTGTGTAAAATTATGCAAAGAAGTACAGTGTGTTGGAACAGCATGTAACTGAGGAAGAAATAATGTGCAGTGCTTCCTGAGGTTAGAAAAGCCTTGGCACATTCAAGGAACTAAAAGACTGCCAATGTGGCTGCAGCCCAGAGGACAGAGATGTGGCTGGAGAGGCGAGGGCCCGATCACAGTGACCTGAGGCCAAGTTACAAGTTGGGATTTGAGCCTGTGGAGAATGGAAAGCAACTGAATTCTTTGTTTTAAAGAAAGTGAGATCAGATTTGTGTTTTAGGAAGATCACACTGGCAGCAGTATAGAAGCTAGTCCAGGTAAGAGTTGACAGCGCTTGTTCTTGCGGGGGGGAAACAGTGGTGTTCCTGGAGAGAAGGGGGGAGCTTAAAGGAGTTATAGAAAGTAGGAACTGTCAGAACTTACTGTTTGTTGGATGTGAAGGAGGAGGAAAAGGCTTTTGATTTGGGCAAGTGGTTGGATAGAACTGCCTTTTAGGGAGATAGGAATTGCTAGAAGAGGAATACATCTGAGTGTGGATGAGAAAAGAGGATATCGTATATTCTGTTTTGGAGTTACTGAGTTGCAGGTGCCTGTAACACATCCAAGTGGAATAAACCTTTATCTCTATGGGTCTACGGCTCAGAAGTGAAGTCCAGGCTGGAGATATTTGGCCATCACCTGGATAAATATGATAAAGAAGCCGTGGGCGTGGTTGAGATCACTTGGGGAGAGAGCGTGGTGTGGGAGAAGGACATGGCCCAGGAACACGCTGACCGTTAACCCCAGTTTGCCTGGAATAGTCCTGGTTAACAACCACCACCTGGGTATAATTATTAATTGCATCCCTTTCACTCCCAAAGTGAGCCAGTTTGGACAATAGATATATAGTCATTCTATTTAAGGCAGAGCCAGAGGAATGCCAACGTTTAAGGCTTGAGTGAAGCAAAGCCAAGAAAGGAGCCATAAGGAAGTAAACCAGGAGAAAGCAATGCCGCTGAAGCCAAGGGAAGACAATGTCTCAAAAAATTTTACATCAGGCATTGCATAGAGTTCGCTCTTGGATTCCATAGTGATTGCATTGCAGGATAGCCAAAACCTCAGACAGGACTGAGGTGGAGCAAAGATTAGTTCAGGAATGCAAGCAGAGGTGGGGACCATGCTGATCAGTTCTGAAGTGAGATTAGTGCCACTGGTACCAAAAAAAATACATAGAGCTTAGCCACTAAAACTACAAAATCATTTTCTCATCTTGGCCAGTATATTGGGGAGACTGTAGGAATGTTAACATCAACTAACTGGAATAATATTAATTACTTTTAGCTCCTCACTCAAGCCGTGTGGTTTCTTGTTTCCAGAATTCTGAGTTTTCCCCAGCCTGGAAATCTCTGTCCCTCTACCTTCCTCTTTACTCCCAAGATAAGGTTCTGGTGTCACCTTTTCGGGGTCCTTTCTTCCTCTAAGATTGGGTTCCCTCCTCTAGCCCATCTCTGTCCCCACAGCTCTACTAAGGCTCCTGCCATTTTGCAGTGAAATTTACTTGTCTCTCTCCTTCACCAGAGTGTAAACCCTTCTTAGACTTTACATTTCTTAAAGTCAGGGAGTGGGTCTTATTCTTATTTATTTTTACATCCTTGGCCACTATACAGGATTTTGTACGTAGTAGAAATTCAATAAATATTGAATTGAATTAAAAATGTCAGAGATGTCAGAATTATTTTCTTTTTATCGAAGTAAGATTTACATACAGTGAAATGCATGGATTGTAAATGTGTAATTATTGAGTTTTGATAAATGTATTTCAATGTAACTACTATTCTAATAAATAGACCATTTCTATCATCCCAGAAGTTTTCCTCATGCCCCTTGCCCGTCAATCCCTACTCCCTATCACAGGCAGTTACCATTTTGATTTCTGTTCTTGCAGATTAGTTTTTGCCTGTTCTAGAACTTCACAAAAATGGAATCATACGTTATGAGCTCTTTTGTGTCCAGCTTATTTCGTTTAGCATTATGTCTGTGAAAATTATCCATTTTGATGTATGTATCAGTCCATTCCATTTTATTGTTGAGTGCTATGTCACTGAATGGCTTTGCACAATTTGCTTATACATTCTCCTGTTGATGGACATTTGGGTACTTTCCAGTTGGGGCTGTTATAAATAAAGTTGTTATGAATAATCACGTAGAAATCTTTTTGTGGACATATGTTTTCATTCTTCTTAGGAAATACCTAGAAGAAGACTTGTTGGGTCATAGGATATGTGTTGTGTGTGTGTGTGTGTGTGTGTGTGTGTGTGTAAATAAGAAGCTGTCAAACTGTTTTCTAAAGTGGTTGTACCATTTTTACAGTTCTGCCAGCAACACATGAGCATTCTAGCTGCTCCACTTCTTTACCACCATTTGGATTGTCAGTCTTTTATAACTTTAGCTGTTCTAGTAGGTGAGGAATGGTATATTTTGTGGTTTTATCTCCATTTTCTTGATGAGTAAACGATGTCGAGCAGTTTTTTGTGAGCTTATTGGCCATTCATATATGGTCTTTTATGATGTATTTAAGTATCTTGCCCATTTAAAAATATGGTTATTTGTCTTTTTTGCAATATATTTACAGTACCTTATATAGTCTGTATACAAGTCCTTTGTCAGATACATGTATTTCAAATATCTTTTCCCAGTCTGTGTCTCGCCTGTTTATTTTCTTAATAGTGTCTTTTGATGAGAAGTTTTAAATTTTGATAAAGTCCAATCTATCTTTTTACGTTTAGTGCTTTTCATGTCTTCTTTATGAAATCAGTGCTTTCTCTAGGGTCATATTCTGTGTTTTCTTCTAGAAGCTTTATAGTGTTAGATTTTATGTTTAGGTCTGTGATCCATCATGATAAAATTGGAGTTGGAGACATGTTTAATAATTTATATAGAAAGAACAGTGGAGTCCTACTCCATTTGATTGACCTTATGAAAAAAAATAGGCTATTCTCTTGTAAAGAGACTGTGATCATCATTTTGAATATTGTGTGGGCCTTATATTGATAAAACATAATTTATCCACTGTTAAAGAACATTAATATACCTGGACAGATGAGCAACAGACTGGGAGCACAATCACTGTGTTTTTTCCTAAACCTTTGTATTAGTTAAGACTCACTGAATTCACTTTGATTTTCATGTCTCAGTTTTTGAGTAAAATGTGATGGTACCATCAGCTTAACTTCATACCATTGGAATGAGCATAGAAAATGATCATAAAGCCTTTCTGAAATATCAAATTATATTATGAATCTGCATCAGGTAACAATGATGATAAACTGTGAACTGTATGACAGTTGCTTATTAAGTTACAGACTCTGTCCATAAATGAAAATAACAGCTTGGTGCTGAATATCTCTTAGGACTCCAATGTAGAAAAAACTGACATCTTTTAAACCAACATAACTGTGTAAACTTTCCATGACACTGTTACATAATGAACAGTTTGAACCTATAGTCCCTTCTAACAGAATAAAGATTGCTGTAGTGAGGTATGCTCACCATCTTTACTGTCACAGTGAACTGAGAAGGAGAACAATTAGTGATGTTTGGAAAGGGCCTTATAAAAATACACCCATCAAATGGCACATTGTTGCTGAGTGAAGGGCCACTCATTAATAAAACTCCTACCCCAGCATCAAAGCCCTTATACAGTGTAAAAAAGTCTCGTTAGCTCAGAATCCATTTTGGAACTTGTAAAAATTCAGACCTGTTATATGTGATTCTTTTTCAGTCGAAAGTTCATTGTTCAAAATAGAAGGCAGAATTCAGAATGACTGTATTAAACAATTGTGGGAGTATAAGCCATTTTGAGATTAATTTTACTCTTTTTGGATATTTAGTTTTTGATATGTAGTGTACAAGGCATAAGCCTACATTTATTTTTAAATGTAATTTACTGTTTAGGCATTTTACCAGTTAAAACACCCCTCTCTTTTCCCTCCCACACTTCCTTCACCCCCAAACCCAAAGTCCCAGAGTGCATGTGACCACACAGACTCACCTGTACCCAGAGGGAAAGCAAATTAACATGGGTAGGAGGCTAACCTGCCCTGAAATAATGAGGGTTTCCATGTAAAAATAAAGATAAAGCTTGAATAAGATGCAAATGCATATGAAAAAGTAAAACCACACACTAATTTAAAAAACATCTCCTGACATTTGTGTTTTCCTCATTTTTAATCAGCATTTTACTTGGTATAGTTTTTATTATTCAACATAAATCCCTTAGAGTCAGGAAATGCTTCTTGCTTGACAGATCACATAATATAAAACATTTCAAGGCCAGCGCAATGGTTCTAAATGCTTAATGATTTTGCTTTGGTGAGAAGGTAGGCACTTAAAGATGGGGGGGGGTCTTTGTCACAGGGGATGCTGAACACTCCATTTCTGTGGTCACATCTTCATAAAGACACCACCAGTGGCATGTCACAAGAGAAAGGGCTTTTTTTTTTTTGGGCCTCTCACTGCCGTGGCCTCTCCTGCCTCGGAGCACAGGCTCCGGACGCGCAGGCTCAGCGGCCATGGTTCATGGGCCCAGCCGCTCCGAGGCACGTGGGATCTTCCTGGACCGGGGCACGAACCCGCATCCCCTGCATCGGCAGGCGGACTTTCAACAACTGCGCCACCAGGGAAGCCCGAGAAAGGGCTTTTACAGTGTACCTTTCAGTCAGAAAACACACAGATTTTTCATGCATTTTAGTGCCACATGGAAAAAATTTTACAGCAGCTCATAATTATCACGTCTGTGTATACATCATGCTCTCTTGGTTATATCTATTAAATGGAGAAAGGGTAAGCAAATTATCTACCTGAGGAAGAAATCCCCCCAGGAATTGCATCCCATACTCAGGTAAATTTCACTTATTCCTGATTTAGTTTTCATACCATCTATCTGGGAACTATATTTCCAGTATCTGATTATCAATGCTGTGCTGTTTTTTACACTTAACCTGTATGTGTATATGTGTGCGTGTGTGTCGGTGTGTATTTGGTAGGCGGAGGAGGGTTGTTTAATTAGGGGAAGAGCTTCTTTTTACTTCCACGTGTCAATTGATTGAAACCTTCTGATTATTTTCTGTATTAGGTTTCACAAAAATAGTACTGAATTCAAAGGTAAATTCGGAATCTTAAGTATAGTACTTCAACCATTAACACGCACATGTACACGAAGGGCCCTGAACAGGAATAAGTTATCTTCAGAAGAGTGGGTTGTGCTTGTGATCTGCCTCACAACTGTATTGCATGTGAAATTCCCTACGATGGGCGTGGTAAAAGAAAGAGGTATATAGGGAAAACCAGAGATGCCAAAGCTCCAGATGCATGGTCTTTGATGTGAGAAATTTCCCATCCCCAGTGACGTCATTCTTCCCACTACACGTGGCTTAGCAAGCAGGGCTGGGGTGGTGAGTGGTACCCCGCAAGATAGTGAAAATCAGCCTCATGAAATCTTGATATCAGAGTTGAGACCCAGTAACCGTGGAAATTTGTGCTTTTTGTTTGTTTGTTTGTTTTTGCTGTACTCGGCCCTCTCACTGTTGTGGCCTCTCCCGTTGCGGAGCACAGGCTGCGGACGCGCAGGCTCAGCGGCTATGGCTCACGGGCCCAGCCGCTCCGCGGCATGTGGGATCTTCCCGGACCGGGGCACGAACCCGTGTTCCCTGCATCGGCAGGCGGACTCTCAACCACTGCGCCACCAGGGAAGCCCGAAATTTGTGCTTTTTCTTCTCAAAATTTGGAACTGGAATATTTAAGTAAATTGTAATAGATTCTTACAGTGGAATATCAGCATTTATTTAAATAAGGTTTTTGGAGGGTTTTTAAATAATGGAATCAAGAGCTGGTGTTCTAGAGTCAGACAAATCTTTTTTCAAACCTGAGCTTTGTCACTCGCAACTTGTGTAGCTTTGGGAACATTATTTAATCTCTCGGAGCATCAGTGTCTTTCTCTATAATCAGAATATTTAACTAATATGATTTTTGTATGGATTAAAAGAGATGTTGTATATAGAATTCTTAGCGGAGAGACTGGCACACAACAAACTTATATATTATATATAATGTATAAGGTATTATAGATTATCATTATCTTATAGCATTAATATAGCAGGAGATAAACTTACATACCCATTATCATCTCATTATGTAGACCCATCAGAAAACATGCCAAAAAAAACATGTACCATCACTCTGTGTCTTCCCAGTTCCACTTTGTGTATAATTAATTGTACTTTGTTTTCTGTCCTCAGATACTTGTGCGGTTGTTTGCTGTCTGTGTATAAGAAATCCCTCTTCACTTAAACTTCACTTTCAGTCTAACCCTAAGACATGGCGTTCTTTGTTTCTGAGCCTCTCCCCTGGTTGGTTGCAGTGGTTTCCTAGTGGCCGAGAGCAATGATCAAATCTGCCCCTGCATCCTCTTTATTACTGTCAAGATGATCTTTCTTATGTTACTCCTCTGGTACTGCATTTTAGCTCTAGAACTGGATTTCAAGTTGTGTTGCATGAAGCTGCTTTTGGAGAGTCTCCTCCCCATGCTGCATCCTTGCTTTTTTGGTGCAGCACCACTTCATGTCATATATTTTAGAGTTTCATGGAGCAGTTTTTGGGAAAAAATAGATCACTGCTAAAACAAATTTAAGAACCACTCTTCTACAGGCTAGCATACAATTTCTTTAGGCGTAGTGTCCGCATGTGTTCTGATCCCTGCTTTCAGTCTTCTCTTTATTTCTTCTACCTCCTAACTTTCTGCTTTAACAACTTCGAATGCCTTAAGATATTCCCCAGATGTGCCATGATTATTCTGCCCTTTGTACCTTTGCACACATATGTAGCTCTTCTAGAATGTCATGCCTCTGCCTCCCTTCCCACCGCTCCAGTTGTGTCTGCCATACGACAAATCTAAGCTCAGTGCGCCCTTCTCTGTTTAATATTCCCAATTCTCCCAACCAGATTTCCATGCTTATATTTATTAGGATCACGAGTTGTGAGCAGCAGAGACTGAGGCCACCCCAAGCCAAGATGGTAAAAAGAGAGCTAGGAATCTCATGGGAATCCAAGAAAAGAAACCCTAGCATGGCTGGGCTACCCTGAAAGCCAAGGAGTTTTGGGGACATCAACAGTAGGCTGGTGGCAGATCTTCGGTGAAATATCCTATTATCACAGCAATTCAGCTATCCTTTCTGGTCTACGTTTCTTTCTAGCAACTAACTTCCTCACCCTTGACTCTATATACCTGGGTTCAAATCCTTGTTCTACCACGTGTCGGCTAGGTAATCTTAGACAAATTACAAAACTTCTTTGTGCATCATATGTACAAGGAAAGCACAGATTATTTTAAGGATGAAACGCTCTCCACTGTAATCACCAATTCAAGATGCACATTTTCATCCACATTTTGATACCTCTGAAATCAGGATGCATCTTACAATGACTGTCGGCCAGACAGGAGTCAAGTCATGAGGTAGTTATTGCCTGCTCATGAGCAAATGTGGTTTTTATTCCTGGCCGGACAACTGCAACCTCTCCATGTTTGACTTGGGAAACTATTTATGAACCATATGAGGCAAGTCTATGAACGCTGGCTGTTGGCTGAAAACATTCTACTGGCATTCATTGATAAGACATCAGTAAAAAACACTCCAGTATCCAAATTTGCAGAGTGTTAATGGCTTGGAAGAAATCCTGAAAACAATGGTGGAGCATTCTTCTAAGAACTGTTGCCCAGGGTCCTTGATGGTCAGAGCATTATGTTATGTAGAAAAACACTAGCATTGATGATGGCATCAAAAAGTGATTCAGGGGCTTCCCTGGTGGCTCAGTGGTTGAGAGTCCGCCTGCCGATGCGGGGGACACGGGTTCATGCCCCGGTCCGGGAAGATCCCGCATGCCGCGGAGCGGCTGGGCCCGTGAGCCATGGCCGCTGAGCCTGCGCGTCCGGAGCCTGTGCTCCGCAACGGGAGAAGCCACAGCAGTAAGAGGCCCGCATACCGCAAAAAAACAAAACAAAACAAAAACAGTGATTCAGAAGAATTTGACTCTGTGAGGAAGTTTCAGGAACCCTAAGCAATTTATTTTGCTTCTATTTTCCTTTTCATGTGTGCACAAGAATCAAATATGATAAAATCTGTGTGTAAACCATCAACAACCCTTTCAATAAGTGTAAGTCTAGGTGATAAGAAAATTAGTGTCATGTATTAATTAGCAGCATTTTTGTCTTTCATAATAGTTCATAAAATAAAAGTGTATCATACAGGTAATGACATCTTAGATTTGATGAAATGTGGTTTGTGTTATCATTACCTAATAGCATTTGTTTGCTCATAATTTTTACTCACTTGTGGTGAGTAAAAATTTGCCTTTTTCTTCATGACTTTGTAGCTCTAGTTCACAAAATAACTGCCTTATTCTCTCCATAATAACCAGACTTGCTCATTCTTTTTTTCTAACCTGTCTTTTTTTTTTTTCCTCACCCAGGACATCGCTTAGGCTATGGCTGGGTTTAGGTCCTGAGCTAACCCCTAATCCAGTCAACCATGGGGGGAGAGTCATGCGGTCCAGAACACAGCTGCTAGGCCTTCCCCAGGAATTTGTTGTCATCTTTGTATCCTCAGCACTTAGCACAGTACTAATACATGGTTTTTGAATGAACGTATAAACCACAATGATCTTGTAAGAGAGAGAAGTCCGTGACTCACTTATCACATAGAGTTCGACAATAAATTGTACAGTTTTTAAAAGTTTTTTAAAAAATCACAATAGTATCTCGAACTTACTTGCTATTATAAATATTTGATTTCAGTTTTCTACAAATGTAGTATTTGCTATCTTTCATGGATTAAGTTTTTCTAGTACCTACACACTCTTCCGACTTGGGAACATTTTCAGTTATCATTTCTATGACCTAATTAATTAACTGGATAACATACTGCTTGATATCTATATGATATAACAGCATAATATAATCAATATCCATTCCTTGGGTTGGCCAGATGTAGCTATAAATGTTAGTGATGTCTTATGAACACATTTCTCCATGAAAACATTTTTCCTTCTCCTCCTGTTTCTTGCAAAATTGGATAGAAGAGAATGGAAGAGATGAGTAACGCCTGTCTAACTTTACTGATGAATTGTGGATTCTTTCTTTCACTCTGAAGGTCCATAACATTGGGTAAATCCTGTAAACTTCATGTGTTCAAGTCTCCTTATGTGACTCACTTATTCCCAAAATAAGTGTCCTTAGTATGACTGACCAGTTAGGTATATTTTACCATTCTTTAAGGTTTCGTTAAAGCTTTGTGGGCAAAACTTCAATCTGTTGTTATCATATCATTTAATGAACAGGCATACAATGAATGTTTAGATTATGTTAGGTCCTTTCCCTCTTTCTCCACTGCCACCGAATCCAAGGTATCCCTGCTCCTTGCTTGGATTAACATATTCATCTCTAAGGCAACCCTCTGACTCCAGCCTCTTGCTGCAATCCACAAGGCTGGATGAATCTTCTAGGAAGAGATTATTTCATCAGGTAACTCCTTTGCTCTAAAACTTCATTTTCCTTGGGATCAAGCCCAAATCCTCATCAAGGCATTAAAGTCCCTCCGTGATTTTGATAACTGTGATTTTACAAAAGAAATCTCCTTTTCCAGTCATGCTAGTCCTGTAAATCAAACGTGATTGTGATGTGCCAATTGCCTATTTCCACCCTCTGGTGTTTCCTTGTGCCATGTTCTAAGGGTACATTGTCTTTTTCTTTTTGTCTCTTATGAATTCTATTTATTCTAGAATAGGGTTCTTCTTCTTCTTGTCATAATTAATACTCTCTATTTTATAGCAGCATATACTTTATACTATGTGTCAACATACATAATTTCCTTTCACTGCTAATTCTCCCCACAGTAGCCAGTGATCTTTTAACAATTTTAAACAGTTTTGTTATTTTTATGTTTTTCTTCCCAGACGTTTACTCAGCTTGAGCCCTCATCTTACTCAATACAAATGGCTCCTATTGACTTATGGGTTAATAAAATCCAAATCCATCTTCAAAAGGGAAATGTTTTTCTAATATTGATATTATTTATGATATATACCCTAATCCATATACAATATTGGTATAAAAGATTGAGATTCAAACGAATGTGATGTTTAGGCCCAGATGATGTTTTCAATCAAGGGTTTTTTTATTTTTTATATTTTTATTTTTGGCCGTGTTGGGTCTTCGTCTCTGTGCGAGGGCTTTCTCTAGTTGCGGCAAGCAGGGTCCACTCTTCATCGCGGTGTGCGGGCCTCTCACTATCGCGGCTCTCTTGTTGCGGAGCACAGGCTCCAGACGCGCAGGCTCAGTAGTTGTGGCTCACGGGGCTAGTTGCTCCGCGGCATGTGAGATCTTCCCAGACCAGGGCTCGAACCTGTGTCCCCTGCATTGGCAGGCAGATTCTCAACCACTGCGCCACCAGGGGAGCCCTCAATCAAGGATTTTAAAGAAAGATCCATCCAATTGTGGCACCAATTGGTATAAGTGTACAGCTTTTCTAAGTAACTACTTTGAGTAGGAAAACACCTTTTTGGATCTATTAATCCTAATATGTTAGTCAAAAGTCAGTATCACTTCTCTATTATGTTTACCATTGATATTGTAACTTCAGATAGACACAGTGTTTTTATGTCTTTTAGATTCCTCAGAAAGCATCCAGTGTATATAATGCATCTTTTGCATTTTTATTGAAAACTAACACACTAACTCATATCACAATATGGTAATGTAAGGGAAAAAAATGTATAACACTGACCAATGTAAATACCCAAACCCAAGACTCAAGCGCCTTTTGCAAGTTTTGATTGAAATTTGAAATGACTTATTTTCAACAATAGGTGGCGCTTCGCGGGTTTTTTGTTTGTTTAGTTGAAATGCTTTGGCTGTATGAAATATCTCTGCTATCAATTTAAAAAATGAATACAAAACATTAAGATTCAAATAGTACTTTGGTAATTGACAGGAACTATATCTGCTACCAAATCTGCTGTATTTATTATCAAAATTAACATTCTAAGAGATTATCAAAAAGAAGCAGCAATAAACATACTTTTTGAAAATATATAGAAGGATCATTCAGTTTTTTACTTTTCTACTGATTTTCAACTTTTTAAATGTAATTCAATTACTTTTTAAAAACATGTATTTTCTTTATTTACTCTTAATGATCATGAAGAGTTTACAGATTTTATAGAAGGGATTTTTAATATTTGCAATGACCTTTATCTTAATGGGAAGCAAAATGTAAACAATTAAAAATTCTGGATAAATGTTAAGGTGATCAGGGCTCATTAAATTCCTTAATCTGAAATTATTAGCAGATAGCTGCTCCAAAATCCCACTTCACACACACACACACACACACACACACACACACACACACACACACAC
>NW_021703777.1:119055119-119090398 GCF_005190385.1 Monodon monoceros
ACACACACACACACACACACACACACACACACACACACACACACACAGCAATACAATTATTCAAACCTGAGTTCAGCCTTAGAAAAACAAAAGTTAAACTGAATTAACTTGAAACAATTATAAGACAAATAAATCCAGTATTTAGGGATGAAGCACCCGGAAAGAGGGGGCCCTGAAACATTTCTTCATCACACAGTGTGTTTGAGGCAATAACACGCTGTATGGCAAGAATTTATACAGGGCTTTAAAGCTTACAAAGCACTGCATATACATCGAGTCCACAGTAGGACTACAATTTGGGAAGGTGAAGTATTGTTATTAACTTCAGGTTATTGATGAGAAAGCAGGCTGAAAGAAATTAAGTGAAGGTCACCAAGCTAGAAGTGGCAAAGCTGGGACTTGAACTTCATATCATCTGACCCTACATCAGGAACTCTTTTCTCTATACCATGCCATTTTCATATTTGTAATATTGGACATGGGGACATTATGGGCAAATATGGCATATTAGCTAAATTAATAGACTATGATATAGAAGAATGATATAATCAAAACAGATTTTTCAATACGTGTATCCTATCAAATATGATAGACCACATGAAATGTTTTTATAAATGAAATTAAAATGCTCCAAGAGAATTGCAAATCAAAGAAACCCGAGGTATAAATTCTTTCTTTAAAAAAAAAAACCTCTTGGAAGTTTTTTTGTTTTCTTTTTTCAATATTAAGCATTCTTATAGAAGGCATGCCTAGAGTCATTTCATCAAATAAATATTCTACTTTTATTTTCCCAAAGGATAAACCATCGCCTTTGGCATAGGTTATTTCAATAGGAAATAAAGATTAAAGCAGACAAGCCCCAGGAGATGTTTTAAGTTGTTTTTGTTTTAATGAAAACATGATTTTGTTTTCTTCCTGTTGTATCTATGAGGGCAGTTAAAGGTTTAAATTAACCTAGGTTCTTATGCACTTGTCTCTGAAGATGAAGTTAGCAGTACAGAGTTGTGGAAATGAGAGATTAATAACTTTTGTTGACCAGAATCAAAGCGAATACCAGGTGATCATTATAAGGACCATTCCACTTCTAGGTTCAGAAATCAAACCAGCAGAAGAGATGGCTAATCCTGTTTTCTTGCGGAAATGAAGAGCAATCAAGGCTTAGAAGGGAACATTTAATAATATGGAAGAGGAAAAAAAACAGGATTTATTCTTCAACTAGGTAGATGAGAAATGAAGACTGTTTTGTACTAGGGCAAAGATGTTTCCTTAGACGACCTTGCCATGTGGATCTAATTAGCAACATCTTTGATATGTAGTAGTGATGCAGTTTGTCTGAACTCTTGCTGCTTTGATTCTCTGTAAAGGAATATAACACTTAAGGAATGAAGGGCACTAATTCAGAGCCCTTCCATGTGCATTTCTTTCTTTTTTTACAACTTGTAGAAAAACAGAATTACTTGTGACAAAGAACACAAATGGTTAGTTGTAGAATTATAGAGCTGACAGAAACTCTACAAATCATTCAGTATAACTTATTCCATGTATTGTTTGATTTGCCCACTTCCAGGATTTGAAACCAACACAGAACATTAATATTTCAAATAGGGCAGAAGGATGAGAATTACACTTACGAAAATGAAAAGAATGTTTATGGAAAATTTACGGAATAGGTTGGTCTATTTCTGTCAACTACAAAGATTGTTTACAAAAGGAAACTGAAAATAAAATGGCTTATCCTTGCCAGCTTTTCTTGGGAAGTATAGTAATATAGTGACTATTGCCCTAAAAGGAAAGTAATGACTTAGTTTCCATTCTTGGTTCTTCATTACTTAATTAGATACTTATAGGGTAACTCATCAATTTCTGTTATTGTTTCTCAACAAGATAAAAGATTATATTTATTATCGTGACTTCACAGAAACATTGGGAGGATTAATAAGGTATTATTTTTCAGGAGCTTGGAACATATTGTGGTTCTGCTAGTTTGGCAAATAAAGTAGGTAAATGAGTAAGTTAAGCCTCAGTACTACATTTTTTCTTCTTTTTTAAATCACTAGCAGTTGCCAGGAGTTACCAGACCTTTTTTTTTCATTTTACTTTATTATTTTCTCAAAAGTCAAATCAGTAGAAGAAATGGCTAATCTTGTTTTCACATGAAAATGAAGAATGTCAGGGTTCACTTTCCATTCCACCTTATTTTTTTAGATCTTAATATAGTAAACTGAAAATTATTGTAAGATTTTCTCATGGATATTTACATTGTTTTTCCTTTTTGGGAAAATTTCATACTCTAGCTATCCATTTCTAGCCAAGGTACACTGTAATTAAACTTTCTAAATAAAGAACAATGTCTATTTTAAGCTAAAATTTTAGAATTTCTACCAAGTCTTAGAGTTGTAGGCAATCAGAAGAAGGGGCAGGTTTTATTAAATGTCTTCTAGATCCAGGGCGGCAAGGCTATACCTATATTTATTTGTAATGTACTATTTAGAGAAAAACATTGATGCATTTTAGTGCCAGATGATGTAAAGGGTCATTGGTCAACTTCGTGCAGCATACTGTTTGATTTCTAAGTAGAACATGGCCCATGATGATGGTGTTATAGATAAAATTTCATGGATTTTATTATTGTAATTTAAAAATACTTAATCTCATGCAAATTGTAGTTTAATAATGCACCCGTTGTTGAAATAGTTTGAAGTTTATTTGCAATAGAAATCTTTCAAATATATTGTTGTAGGATTTATGGAAGTAAAATGTTCAGTGTTCCCTCTCCTGGTTTTATCATATTGGTGAACTGACCTCTCATCCTCAAATTGTGGTGATAACGGAGAAGACAATTTTGAAGACCCACGTAAGATACTCTGATGGAATGTTCTATTTCTGAGTTGACTATTCCACACCCATTCAAATTGGGCAAGAAACTTATCCACTGGTTAAAGTTCATTACATCCCCAAATATAATGAGATATATGAAAAAATAGAAAATATGTACAATAATGTTGATTTTATCCTTTGAAACAGACTGTTTTATTACAACTTACATTGACTGAATAGGTAGCTTCTTGCTTTAATTCTTGTTCTATGTTATTTTCTAGTGATGGCTTCTTCTTCTTGCTGATGGTCTTAGCAGTGCCCTAGGGTCCTGAGAGGTTATTCCAAAGGACAACTTTAATTTTTTAAAGTGCTCAAACATTTGAAAGTCTAGAATAGAAAAAAACAGTTTCAAAAGAATCACTTGCTATTAAAGAAGGAGATTAAAAAATTACTTGGAACCAAAAATGTCCGTACTCAAATTTATATGATTTTTTTTCCCTGGAGTTTTGCTTTGTTTGTCAAAGACTTTAAGCTACTTCTGATATGTAGTACCTGGAGAAAATATTTCCTTTCCACTTACTATATGTTTTTGGGTTTTAGGTATCTTTTAAAAGTCTCTGTGGAAACTCAAATTTCACATATTGTTACCCTCACTGCAGCATGAAGTACACGATTTTGATAATAAATGTCTAAAATCCAATAGTTTGTAAGGAAACAAAAAGCAAGTTTCCTACTGATTAAAATGCTTTTTTTTTTCAGTGACACATCATTTATGCTTAAGAATTATACAACTTCTCGGAAAATTATCTCTATTTTAATTGATTGCCATTTAGCTGATTTTAAAAAATATTTTTTTTCAAAATTATAAATATATTACAAAATTGAAGGAGTTTGGGATTTTTAAAATTTGATTTTGGGGAAGTTATATCACAAATCAAGATAGAGCAATTATTATAAAATCTACAGTAGGAGATTGCGCCTTAATGACATATTGTTACATACATTTGCAGTAAGGAGTGCCACCTTTTGAACTTTGAGGTTCCACATAGTCTGAACTTTGCTTTAAATAGGAACTAATGTTATATTATCATCTTTTTTCTATCAATATACATTCTCTCACTAACTGATCAGAAGTGATGGCTTGATATACAACTTTTTAATCTTCTTTTATTCTTCAAAAAAAATTGTTTTCTAATTCAACTTTAAGGATAGAGTCCACCAATCCTTTTACTGAGATTGATGACTAAAGACTGCTGACTAGATTTAAAGGTATTCTTTCATGACAAACAGCATTTGCAGGATTTTTAGAGGCAATCCACATTTTTAGAGGACGTTTTTCACAGGAGGGTACAGGGCAACATTTCCAAGCGAGAACTCATGAACGAAAGAGGAAACGACTGTTGGGGAAATCCTGCTCCAGGTTTTCAGGCAGCCCGTATGATTGACATATGATATCACTGGAGGCGTGTCCTGGAGTGGAGGTGGAGGTGCCCGCGACGAGCTGAAATTCTGCGGAGCCGGAGTGGGACTGCTCTGTAAGGCACTCAGTGGTTTGCAGAGTGATAGCTGCAGACAGAACTCCCTGCCCTGGATAAGGAGCAGCTACAGTCGCTGTAAATGTGCCTGAAAAGCAATTTCCAATCTTTGCGTTAGGTAAGAACTGTTTCCTTCCTTTCTTTCCGCAGACATTTTAGGAAAGGTCAGGTGAGAAATGTTGGCTTTTGCAAGGAACTGGTTATTTCTTTGAACTCGCTTTAGATCTAAGATTACTGGTTGCATTTCAAATTACCAGTAGCATTCCCACTACTAAAACTAATGCTCTTAAAATAAATGCTACCACCAAAAGAAAAAGCAGGGCCCCTTTCCCTCCCCCCCTCCCCCCGTAAGCGAACTACTTAACAAGGTTAAAGTCTGAAACGGTCGGATGTGTGAAAAACTGGGTGGTTTATGCCGAAGAGGGGCTGGCACTCGGGTGTGTGGACCAAATGCGTGTTTGTTTAGGCATTGTTGGCGACCGAATCCCGAGAAGCAATTGTCTAAAACCTGAATTTCCCGTCTCTGTGTATTGATTTCCAATGCGCAGAGGCGTCGCTTGAACGTTGTTTGAACTCCTAGGCATTCCAAGGGGCAAAAGCACTTCGGCAAAAACGTGCAAGACTGCATGTTACTTTGGTTCGCTGCTGACACGCCGACTGTGCGCCCGCCTGTCAATCACTGGGAGAGCAACAGCCAGCACATGGCAGCGGGTGCGGGCGGCTGGCGAGCTGGCGAGCGGCCCGCTCCGCTCCACTCTCCTCCCGGGCGGCGGAGCGCGCTGCGCGGCCAAGTGCCTGGAAAGAAAGGGAAATTAACGTGTTTTTCTCTCTAATCGTCTGTAGCAGGCATTTCGGCCGTGGAAGAGGAGGGTCGGAGGGCTGGGAGTGAGCGCTGCCCGGGAGACGCTGACTGCCAGCACCGGAGTTCCCGGGGACGCCGTGCCCCCACTTGCCCGGCGTGCGGGATCGGGAAAGTGCCTGGACCTGCGCGGGGGGACCTGCGCCCCGCCTTCTCCCCGGAGAACCCCCAAACCTCGCTGCCTTCACCACCACCCCTCAAAAAGCCGGTAAAAAATAAAATAAAAAATTCCCCCCCCACCCCCCCGCCATCCCGCGGAGAGCGGCGGCTCGGCCTCGCAGGCGTGTGCTCCAGCTTGCCTGCGCGGCTCCGTGACCCGCCCGCGGACGCCGGTTCGAGCCCCGTCCCGGGCGCCGCGGAGCCTCGAACGTCCGTGACGTGGATTTTCACGCGTCAGGAGGCCGCCACTCCCGCCTTTCCCGCGAGGAGCGACTGCAACCCGAGAAGAACTGTGGTCCGAGCACGCACCCTTATCCCCGCCGCTCCCTCGCTTGCTTTCCGGAGAGACCCGGAAAGCCCTTCCGAAGGGAATTGTTTTCTGGCTCTCGGAGGGGGGCTGCAGGAGAAGAGCCCCGGAGGTGGATGTTACTGAGCTGCGCGGCGCACGCGAGCTGTGAGGAGTCTACGCCCGGCCGCGCGGAGGCTCCGGAGGATTGTCCCCCGCAGCCGGAAGGGGGCCGTGGGGAGCGCTCCTGCCCGGCGGGGACGGTGGAGGCCGCGGGCCGACCGGCCGCAGCTCGGGCCATGCCTCCCCGTTCTCCTCGCCGCGGTTGATGCGGGGCGTGCACTCAGCCGCCCGCACCGGGACCCGGGCCGGGTTGCACGGCTTGGCCCCCCGCCCCCGCTTCGGCCTAGGTGAGTGTGGGGCGGCCTCTCTCCCGCCGCGGGGGCGGGAGACGCGCGGGCGGGGCGGGGCGGGCGGCAGGTGCGGGCCCGGAGGAGCTGCGCGGGGGCCGGAGCCGCGCGAGGGGAGGAAGGGCAGAGGAGGTAGAGGGGGGCGACCCCCTCCCGCGGCGCGGCCCTCCCACCGGGGCGCTCGGAGCTCCGGAACCGGGCGGGCGACCTCCCGCCTCCGCACGGGATGGCGAGCGGGGCCCCGCGTCCTCAGTCGCCTGCAGCGGTGGCGCCATGACCCGGGGTGTCCTCTTGGAGGAACTGCCCCCCCGGGGGAAAGACGCTTTCAGGGAGGCTTTTGAGGGGGTCATCGGGGCGGGGGGGGCCGCGGAGCTGTTCGGCGGGTTTTCTGTGTCGGAGGCTCCCTGGGACTGGGGCCGGGAACGGCATGTTTGCGCCCGCGTGTGCCTGAGCAAAGCCCCAAATCGCTGGGGACGCCCTGGCCCGGGTCTGCGTGCGCCCGAGCGAGCTGCCACTGTATTCTTGTAGTGAGAGCGGTGGAGCGGCGAGGGGAGGGGAGAGGGCACTGCCACTTTAAAAGTGGGGAAGTCCGCCCTCCTGAGGTAATGGTAACCTCAGCCTCCTCCCCTCCTCCTGCCCGAGAGAGGGAGCGAGAGCGGGCGAGAGAGCGAGCGAGCAAACTTGTTTTCATTCATAACTTTTTCCTTTTCCTTCCTCGCCGTCAACTCTTTATTCCCCGCTTGTCTCCGCGCGGATTGCAGAGGGCGCAGCTCCACCGCGGTAGCCGGCGATGTGGCGACGCCGCTCTGCAGCCCCTGCCCCTGGCTCGCTGCGCCCCGGCTCTTTAGGAATCCGGCTTCTCCTTTAAAGTGTAGACAGCTATTTATTTATAACTCTCCCTGACGTGGGCTTGCTTTTTGGCGCCCGCGTTCGCTCTGAAGGCTCTCACCGATTTGTGAGCCTCCTTGGTGGCATACGCCAAGAGGTTTTGGAAATCCACAGTGATCCTTAGGATGTGATGGGATTGTCCGAAAAGGTATTCGACTTCGATTCGGGGGTTTCTTGGGGAAGACAGTCCGCCGAGAGCGTGTGAGCGTGTTTGGGGCTAGATCGAGGACTGTCACTGCTGGAAGAGGGGCTTTGCTTCAGATCAGAGGCGGCCGAGTCTCTTCGCTCTTTCCTTTTATCCGGTGGTCTGCGCCACCGGCCAGCGTGAACTTTGCCACAACTAGCGTTTAAAACTCAGATTCAAGTGCCTGGTGTTTTATCTGCCCTCTTCAAATCCACCGTTTTTCCTTTCGTGTGGAATCCGCCTTACTACCTTTAGGTACTCTTTGCTTTAAAAGCATTGGGTTAAAAAGTGCTTTGCGAGGAGGAATGATATTGTGCAGAGTAACGATGGAATCTTTTGAACAGCCCTTAAGGATTCCAGGACTAAACCCAGCAGGTTGCGAATGTGTTTCTCTTTCTGTACAGAGAAGGCAGAAGAAAGTAGAAACTCGAGGATCTGAGTTGGGAGAATGAGGGAGGGGAACGCCAAGAAGTTAACATGTAAGACTTAGTCCGGGGACATTGAGTGAAGTTAAGAGGTGAAATGGACTTCTTTCCGCTTTATTCCTTAAGCTAATGTGTTTTGGCTCAAGGTAGTAGTGGGGAATCGGCATTTTTTTCTTTTCATTCTTGAATTGGATCAAATCTGTAGGCTTTGGGAGGAATTTGTGTGAAAAATGTTTTAGTCTATCATTGACTGAAAACAAACGTTTTTATGTTTGATTGTTTTATGAAGAAGACATAAATTAGAAACTGTTAACTGTTGGTGTGGAAACAAATGCTTATTTTTATCAGGATATTACTGTACTTTATTACAAGAAGCACATGGATTCAGAGTTGGCAGTGCCTTTGAAAATCAATATCTGTCATGTAAATACAGATTTTTAAATTAGAGGAAATACAGATAATTAAAATGGCCAGGATTTCCCCATACTACTAAAGGCCTAACACTTACTTGTGTGTGAAAGTTCTCTCATTAGGTGAGTGAGCCCTTATTTAAACTTAAAAAAAAAATTCTTTCATGATTTCAAATGTGAATACTCTTAACGTTCACTGAACTGTACATTAAGTTTCGTGAGTGTGCTTTAGAGGCTATAAAACACCAAGAACTGTTGTATTTGTCTACATTTGCATCTTGTACATTAATAATGAGCTAGCTTTAAAATTCTGGTTTCTCCTGAAAAATGACCTCTTATTTTGAGATTCCATTTTAGTTTGGAATCTCTTTGATTTTTTTTTTAAATGCATGAAGTATACCTTGACTAATTTCCTCACCATTAATCTAATGCTTGTAACAGCAAACAAATAACAGCAGGCAACAGTGCCAAAGCCATTCTTAATTTTTTTTTAACGAGTGGCTATTTTCCTTTATGGAAAACACCCATGAACTGATACTGAGCTCTCTTTAGATGAGAGCTGTTTATTAGTGCTTATACTCAATATTCCCCATGAGGGCATACTCCATTTTAATTGTTTGTTAGATTCACAAACAGGAAGACATTACTTCTTGATTCTGCTTTTTAAAACTTGAAAAAACGTCTAATTCTTATGGCATGGGGTCTCTTGCTTACATTCTTCTTCTCTGATGTGGTCCTCAGCCTCTCTTAGAATTGGACTCTGGCCAGGACTCCAACATCATTGTAATCCACTGATGAGGGAGATCATTACCAGGTGGTTTAGGCAATTTGCGACTTGACGGGATTTCTCGCATCCCCCCTCCCCCAAATGCTTCTCCTCATTTATTTTTTCTCTGTTTTTTTCATCTTTGATTTCCTTTTAGGATTTCAGATGCATGCCAGGTTTCCACTGATTGCCGGAATTCAAGATCACTACACATGGATCCCCAAAATCAACATGGCAGTGGCAGTTCATTAGTTGTGATCCAGCAGCCTGCTTTGGATAACCGTCAGAGGTTAGACTATGAGAGAGAGATTCAGCCTGCCGCTATTTTGTCCTTAGACCAGATCAAGGCCATCAGAGGCAGCAATGAATACACAGAAGGGCCATCAGTGGTGAAAAGACCTGCTCTTCGAACAGCACCAAGACAAGAAAAGCATGAAAGGACTCATGAAATCATACCGATTAATGTGAATAATAACTATGAGCATAGACCTACCAGCCACCTGGGACATGCGGGACTCTCAAATAATACCAGAGGCCCCGTATTGAGCAGATCAACCAGCACTGGAAGTGCAGCCAGTTCTGGGAGCAACAGCAGTGCCTCTTCTGAGCAGGGGCTGTTAGGAAGGTCACCGCCAACCAGACCAGTCTCTGGTCACAGATCTGAAAGGGCAATCCGGACCCAGCCCAAGCAATTGATTGTGGATGACTTAAAGGGTTCCCTGAAAGAGGACCTGACACAGCACAAGTTCATTTGTGAACAGTGTGGGAAGTGCAAGTGCGGAGAATGCACAGCTCCCAGGACCCTGCCATCCTGTTTGGCCTGTAACCGGCAGTGCCTTTGCTCTGCGGAGAGCATGGTGGAATATGGAACCTGCATGTGCTTGGTCAAGGGCATCTTCTACCACTGCTCCAATGACGATGAAGGGGATTCTTACTCGGATAATCCTTGCTCCTGTTCACAGTCACACTGCTGCTCTAGGTACCTGTGTATGGGAGCCATGTCTCTGTTTTTACCTTGCTTACTCTGTTACCCTCCTGCTAAGGGATGCCTGAAGCTGTGCAGGGGGTGTTATGACTGGATCCATCGCCCAGGGTGCAGATGTAAGAACTCCAACACGGTCTATTGTAAGCTGGAGGGCTGCCCCTCCCGGGGTCAGGGTAAACCATCATGATTTTTGGAGGTGGGTTGGGCCTCCTGAACTTCTAGCTTTCAAGCTGTGGCTGTTATGAAGAGATCCTGTTAGATACTGGTTTTATTTTCTTTGCAGTTTTTCCCTGTTTCCCACATTCTCTCCCCCTCTTCCCAAGATTTGACTCATGGATTTTACTCTAATGGTTGATCTTCAGTAACAGTGAACTGTGAAACTGCACCTGGCTCCCCCTTATGACAAGAGCCTCTGCCATCCACTCGAGAGGATATTGAGAGCCAGTGGGCTTTTATGTAGCCTTTTTGTTCTGCAAGAAACTTTCCAAAGTTGTACACATGAACATACCCACACACACACCCAGACTACAGTGATTTAGAGCTGTTTTTGATTGGGTACTCTGGGAGCAGGGAAATTGGTTTTTTAAAGAGGCAACCATTTAATTGCTTAAATAAGCTATGTATTAAATCTGTCTCCAATTAGGGCTCTCTTCATAGCATTGGACCCTTAAGTAGCAAGGGGGATATGTTTCTGTTATAACATTAAAATTCTCCTTTAACCACTGCCTTCTCCTTCTTGCCCCTCAACGTTCTCTCCCCTCAGTTCTGGCATTATCTTATCCTAGAGATGCCAGTTTTGTTTTCTGGGTTTTTTTCCCGTGTAATTTTAGATTCGCTTACAATATAAATCTTCACATTGGAGATATATTAGTTGTATCTTGTTCATCCTCATTCAAAGCTTTCATATTTGTGAAGGACTCGGCTCCCTTCTGTACCCCCACGCTTTTCACCAAATTACTCTTGTCACTGAGGGCACTTGGATGACTGAAGTTGATATTTATAGCTGATCGATCTATACGTGTCACAGAACTATGCTGCCTAAAGTGATCTTGGCTCCTTAATGGTTTTTGGACCCTTTGGTTAGTTAACAGCTGAGTAGTTCTAATCTTTTCTGCTTTCATTGCCTTAACCACAAATTGTGGTGCTTTTTGTATATTTTATGTATAAATCACAAAGTTGAATTCTGACTATTTTTAAGACAAAAGTCTGTTAAACTTTTTTATTGTAAAGAATATTTATTATGCGAATCTATTATTTTATGATATTTATTGCAAAAACTGTTGAAATGTACTCATGTCTGAATATAACAAAATATCAATACATAACGGAAAATAAGGTGACACCAAGAAAGTACATATGTTAACTATAATGCAGAAAATATATTAATTAATGAACCTGTCTCTTGATTTCTTCATTTATTAGCCTGTACTGTTGTGGTGATTTTTGTCATTTGCTTCGACTCTTTCGTCATGCATACCCATTTTCTTTCTTTCCCTTAACATACCAAATCTAGATGCAAGTGAGCTCAAATTTTGAACTAGATGTTTCCTGGAAAATGCATTAATCAAGATTTTGTAATCCAAATTGTGTTTCAACAAATGCCTGAGTAAATCACTTTACAGAGTGAAAAAACTTTTTTTTTGTAATTAGTGTTAACAATTCCTGCCACTTTTGTCTATTTTGTAAGCAAGGGGTTTTGTGTATGTCATAGTTTCTTGCAATGGGACGTATTTGTAAGTTTTAAAAAATGTTTATCTTAACTCTCTTGGATTAGTCAAAAATTCGTTTTCATCCACAAAACTTAAAGGACTTAGTTCTGCAGGCATGCTTGGAGTCTCTGGCACTGTCACTTTAATAAAACATTCTAAAAGTTAAGAGTGCACCAAGGGAATAGTTAACATTATCAAAGAGATGTTTTAAAAACATTCCAGTCCCTACCTTTTCATTTTGTTTCATAAGTCTCTAATGTGACCTGATCAAATAACATTTTGACATGTTTTATGGAATAAGGAATCTGAGGGCCCTGAAACTTTATATAAAGAAAGTAAATATTTTTAGTTTTTAGTCTGCTGAAGTTACGACATGGTTAGAATCTTTGGGTCTGATAAAATTTTGTGCATGTGACCCCTCAGACTCAGTTTCACGAACTCCTCCCTATGCCTAAGTGATGTGTCAAAGCTGAATAATCTGCATTTGAGAATAAGATGTTGACATAATATGAGCCCAGGATTTAGGCTGTCAAAACTCTTACCCAGCTTCTTTGTTTTGGTTGTCTCTTTACATGATTTGGCTACTAGTTTTGGAGTACTTACTCTTTGTAAATAGGCTTTGATTTTGGTTTAATCTGACAAGACATAAGTGGTAGAAACTTGTTTTAATGCTTTTCCATCAAGCCACTAACCTATTAGTTGGCATTATGACGTTTGATATAATCAAGTATTTTCCCTGCGCTCTGGAAGCAGAAACTTTTTTTAATGAGTATTTGTGTTTTGGAGGCCATTTCATAATCTACAGTATTTCAAAATGTGAATTTATTTCCTCTTGTACTCAAGTTATGTGATGATATCACCGATTCCTTAATATTGAATATTTCATTGAAGTTTCGCTCCTTAATGAAGTGTATAAACAGACTCCCTCAAAGTACTGTGTAACTTTTTTCTGTTATTTAGACCCTTCGTATAATTAGGAATTGGTATAAGAGCTGTCTGTAGCTATACTAACCAGACTAAGAAGCTGTAGCTTTTATTGAAAGAAATTTATAACTTTTATGAGAAATGAGGTATGCTGTGGAGTTTTAACTTCAGGCTATACGGGGAATACATTAAAATGACAATATTAAGACGGTAGTCTCAGGCCTGTATTTGGAAGTAGCAATAGGTTAGAGGTTCAGACTTCTAACATGCTTGTCAGGTGCAAAGCGTAAATACTTTGATTCAAAACTGCCTCCTTTGTGATGGTTTAAACCTAGAAGGAAAAAATATTAGGGTGTGTCTTCATGAATGCTTATGAGTCCTATGCTTTTTAATACTGATGATCATTGTAAAGTGCTATGGCTTTGAAAGCATCCGCAAAGCTGAAATTTCTTATAAACTCCACTGCCATTTATTTGATACTGCCCGGTGAAAAATACCAAATAGATCGGTTAACCTTTCCTTTTTTATTCCACAATTTTGTCCCTCTTCCTCAGCTACTACAGCTTGACAGAATGAATATTTTTGTTAAATAGTTCCTTTCCAGCATATTTTCTGAGTGCCATTCTTTTCATTCCAAGAAGTTTTATTTAGATAATTTAATTGTGAATAAAACCAATGCAGGATTGCTGTAATTGAGCAGTTTCCCGTCAACAGTTTATAAAATGTCACTCAGCAGAAAAATGGAATGTGAAAAAACAGATATGCTTCTTTTTGTGAAGGCCTAAGGTGAATCCTTAAATGATAGTCTGTTATAATTATTATATAGTTTTCAAAATCCAAACCATAGAATGAACATTCCAGTTATGACTAAGAAAAATAAAAATTAAAAACAGTGGTTTTTAAAGTGAAAGGGGGCTTCCCTGGTGGCGCAGTGGTTGAGAGTCCGCCTGCTGATGCAGGGGACACGGTGTTCGTGCCCCGGTCTGGGAAGATCCCACATGCCGCGGAGCAGCTGGGCCCGTGAGCCATGGCGGCTCAGCCTGCGCGTCCGGAGCCTGTGCTCCGCAACGGGAGAGGCCACAACAGTGAGAGGCCCGCGTACAGCAAAAAAATAAAAATAAAAATAAAAATAAAGTGAAAGGAAGGGAGTTAAAAACTAATGTTTTTACCCTAAAGTTAATATTGGAATCAAACTCAGAGGGTTCATTTCCAGAAGATTGATTTAATTTTTTAAATTGTCTCCTTTTCCTAAATCCTTTTTTTGTTGAGTAATGTATTTCATGGCAGTTCTTATGTATAGCTCTTTAGCAGAAAAGTACAATCCCATTTTTAAACATGTATATAATATTGCAAGAGAAAGTTTGGCATCATTTTTTACACATCTTGAAAACAAAACTTTAAATCCCCCTTTTGGCCAATTGACAATTGGGGGACTTTTTTTCCCATTATTTCACTTATTAGATAAGACAGCCATGTACTTAATTGACAAAGTTATTGATTCTTCTGATATTCTCTTGGACTATTACCAAGCCATTTTGCTACATTTATTGAACCCCTACTATGTGCATTATTCCATATGCAGAAGAATTCTAGAGCTAGAAATAGCTATCAGAATATACTTGCTCTATGTTTCTCAACCATATATGAAAGTAAATATGTCACTAGTTAAAAAGTTAAAAATCAGAAGTCTGTGTCATAGCTCAGACCTACTCTACCAGAAGAATCTCCAGGAGAGGAGCTTGATATTCTTAATTTCAAAAAGCTTCTTGGGTGATTCTATCAGGCAATTTTGGAATCGCTTTTTTAGTTCGACGTCTTCATTTTGAGAATGTAGAAACAAAGGCCTGGCTTGAGAAATGTTCATGATAGCTAGCATAGAACCAGGACTCCTCAGTTACAGGATTTTCTTCATTTCTTGGCAGCAAACCTGGTACCTTTATGTTACACATTAGCCTTTATCATTTCGTTCTTTTTACCAGAACGTGTTTCCTTCATAATTAATCAATTTGACCATAATTTAGGAAATGGAATGTTTTTCTGCATATATTATTTGCACTTAGCTATCAGGAATAAGTAGCAAATGACTTAATTGCCATGATTATTTTTCATATGTTATTATTAAAGTTAACAGCTTCTTCTGAAAACAGCATGTGTGCTTCCCCTGGCCAGGTGCATATGGTAATAATGGAACAAATGGATTCGATCAGTTTGTAAAAGATAATAGTAACTTGGCATCTAGATTCAAGAACTTGTGTGATGGCACTTCTTACTGTTATTCTGGTCGTTTCAGGATTACAGTGATTAAAAAGCAGATTTAAATGTTCTATTTTGTACTATTAAAAAGATTGGTGTTAAAGTCAGATAGTCGAGTCATACTAGGTATGGCAATAACTCTTAAGAGCAAAAGCCATCAGAGAACCTAGAATTGTTTTGAATTAGGTAATTTGGGAAAATATACTAAAAACTTCTGTCATTCACTAGTAAGTAGTCCGAGAGCTTGTTTGGATAAAATAATCATAGAATCATACTTTTAGTGGTAGAAAGAAACTTAGAGGTCATCTATTGCATCTTCTTTAGAGATGAGAAAGCCAGGTTCAGAGATGTTGCTTACCTAAAGTCATGATCTAATTGCCAAAATAAAACTTTATTAAAAACTGCTTGCTGCATAGGTACGTTTGGTAAAAGATCGGAAGAAAGAAGAGGTTGGCTGTGGGGGGCAAGACCAACCTCTAAACCAAAGTTTCAGGTTAATTTGTAAGTTATAAAATTTAACAAGTTTGTGAAAGCACAATGGACTAACGGTAGTCCAAGGCAGAGAAATAAGTGCCGTAAGAAAAGAATCAGACAAAAGGAGCTGAATAAATTTGATGTAAGAAAGCAAGGTGAGTATTTGAGAAAACTGAGTTCCAGTTTGGCTAGCAGCGGTTCTCAACTTCAGCTGTACATTAAAACCACCTGGAAGTAAAACAACAACAAACAACACCTGTGCCCTGGGTGGGGCTTTGTCTTTTGTCTGTCTTCCAAGCACCCCAGATGATTCTAAGACACAGCCGCAGTGAAGAGCCTCTGAATTAGATTATAGGTAAGTGTAGAAGAATTATGGGAGATTAAAATGGCAGCTATTAAGGTAAGAGGCCAATTTAGAAAAAGAAAGAAGTATTAAGGGTCAGAACTAGGTTGGAGGTTAGTAGGAATGGAAAGAAGGAGGCAACATGAGAAGTAAACCTAAAGGGCTTTGCAGTTATTTGTATGTGGGGTTGAGAAGGAGGAAAGAATTGAAAATGATGCTGAGGTTTTGGACCAAGGTGAATAGGCAAACAACGGTAGCTCTGTTAAAAGAAGTGGGTGGAATTAGTTTAGGAGGTGTGTGGGGTGGGAAAGTTATGAGTTCTATTGGGATAAACTCTTACAGTGCAGGTGAGTTGCCAGAAGGTCACTGAGAAAAAAGTCTAGAATTTAAGAGGGGTGGGTGATGGCCCATCACCCACATGGGGGCGAGAGGGAATCTGTAGCATAGATTTTTTTCTAAGGGAAAGAATGGAACTAAAAGCAGGCTAGGAACAAAACCTTGAGGAACATGCCTATATTTAGGAGGCATAGCTGGGATTTAGAGCCAACAGAGGGATGTTCAAAGAAGCATTAGGCACTGAAGGATTGGTATGTTTTAGAATCCAAAGGAGACTTTCAAGATGGAAATTAGTAACTAAATGTCAAAAGCTGTGCAGACTCCCAACTAAATTTGGTGGGTGGTATTTAGGTGAAATTGTGGTAATAAAAACCAGATTGCACGGGATTTAGTGGGTGGTGAGTACAATGCAAGTAACAGCTTTAGACTATTCTAGAAATTTTGAGATGATAGGAAAGTAACTAGAGAGGTAACAGCTGAAGAGGATTTTTAGAATAACAGAAACCTGCGCCTTTTTGTAGGGCAAGAACAAGGGCAATTGAGAAAGACGGAGCAGAGGAAAGAGCTGAAGGAACGCAATTCCAGAATAGAGAGGAGGGGATAGAAGACAGCACAACGAGGGCTCTTTAACCTTGGCAACTAATGGTTCTTCTCCCAGAGGAAAGAACAAAAGGTGAGAAGGAAGAAAAAGACACAGTGGCACTTTAAGAGGCAGAAGAGGGACATTACAGAAATGTACCCTGATTTTGGTAAATAGAGGGTGGACTTCTCTTGAAAGTTAAGGTGCATTAAGGGACTGACCTGGTTCTTGAGAGCAGAGGCTGGAATAGCTCGAGGTGCGGATGCTAACGCGTGGTCAACAGCAACTTATGAAGTGAAGAGCAGTGCTTAGAGCTCAGCTCACATGGAACCGGAAATTTTGGGGGAGCCACTAAGTGTTTTTCCAGATTTTATCAAGACAGTCCTTGTAGCTGCTTAGAGGGGCAGTTAAGGCAGACAATAAGGGACCATTAAGAAATGGTGGGGCTTCCCTGGTGGCACAGTGGTTGAGAGTCCGCCTGCCGATGCAGGGGACACGGGTTCGTGCCCCGGTCCGGGAGGATCCCACATGCCGCAGAGTGGCTGGGCCGGTGAGCCATGGCCGCTGAGCCTGCGCGTCCGGAGCCTGTGCTCCGCAGCGGGAGAGGCCACAACAGTGAGAGGCCCATGTACCGCAAAAAAAAAAGAAAAAGAAAAAGAAAAGAAATGGTGAATTTGAAAGAGGTCAGGAATTTTCGGGCAGCAGTCTGAGTGATGAAATGACTGGGCAGAAGAGTTCCAATGAGGATGAAATACAGGCTTACAAAGAGTATAGAAAGAGCAAAGGTAGACAGCTGAGGACAGAGGAGAATTTTCAAGTCAAGATCTTAGAAGGTGGGCCATTTTCAAATGCTGAGGATATCTGGGGTTTCTCTGTGCTCATGGGTTGCTGAGGCAGAGAGGAGATTTTTGGAGCAAAAGATGAAGAGGACGAGAAAACAGGCCAATGTGTTAAGAGTTATTAGTTTAAGTATTAAAATGTTGGAGCTGGAGAGGAAAATTTAGAGGCTGGTGTTTATGTTTGGAAAGGATGTTTTTGGGCACTTTAACTTGTTTTTAAGCTAATAGATTATAAATTAATTAAGATCTGATAAAAATGTAAGATTTCTTAAAAAGGAATGAACTAGTGGAGTAGAATTTATTTCAAATGGGACATGCTCCATTTATAGCACAAATGATCTGTTAACAAAATCTGTTACTGAATAAAGAAAATATCTTCATGAAAATTGATTGACCAGTCAATTCCGTCAAAATAATACACAGAGCCAGGAGACCTTCTGCCTTCCCCATTCCCTTCTTTAAGCTTTTGCACACTTCAGAGGCACTTCAGAAAGCAAAGAGATTGGGTCCAGGATCTTAGTCCTGTCTGTTTCACAAAGTTTGCATGTTGCAGATTTGCAGTAGAAGCTGCGAGTGAATTGACTCCTTAACAGGAATACATTTTATTCTCCTGGGCCACCCAGAATCTGCCTTCTACTCCAAATGTAGAGAGGCCTATCTTTATAAAGAAAACTGAGGGTGTTAGAGGTATTTACAGACCATGTGGAGTTCTCATTGGTTACTTTGTGGTTTATAAACCTGCTTTTGGAATTACCTGTAATTTCCTCTTCGAATCTGTCTTTGGCCATTTTTGGCTATTGCCCTTTAGTGGTACCAGAAACAGAATCCAATTAGGGAAGATAAAATAAACACAAAGATGAAACTAAAATTTATCAGTTTAACTTCTCGCTATCTAATACCTAGAACAGTGCTTGTTACAACAGAGTAGGAGCTCAATAAATATTTGTTGTCGATTGCCTTGCTAGATTTATTCATAAAAGCTTCAGAGAAGGAAAGATGCTTAGATTAATGACCAAATTGAATTTTTGTTTTTGCAAGGTTTTTGATACTGTTTCTAATGTTAACAATATTGGCAATTTTGAGAGAAAATTAAAATTGCTTGGCTCTGTCAACCATTTATTTAACAATTTATTTATTGTTTATTTAACAATCGTATTTTAGGTGCTGAGAATCCCAGTCTTTGACTAGTACTGCATACATTTTTAACCACGTGATTGGTGTTACCATATCAGCTGATAACTGGGTCTATGGAGACACTCTGCGAAGAGGCACCACATCTGTCTCTGCAAGTCAGGGGAGGCTTCATAGAGAAGTCATGAAAGATGAGTAGTAATTCATCAGGTAGACAAGGGAGAGAAAAGCCTACCAGATCAGTACAAAGGCATGTTAGCGGGAATGATCATGGCATGATGGGGAAATTGCAAGTAATTTAGAAGGTTTGGAAAGTAAGGTGTCTGTGGGAAGGAGAGGGGCCAGCCATGGAAAGTGTGAATGTCAAGTTGAAAAGTTTGAGCTCCATCCTGTGAGTGAGAAGGAGTCATGGAGAGGCCAGATTATAAACTAGAGTGACGTGACCAGATTAGAGTTTCAGAAAGATTCTTCAGGCAGCGCTGTGGAGGACAGACTGCAGTGGAAGCCGGAGACCAGCTAGATCATTAATATAACTGTCAAGATGATTCATGTGACAAGGACAGTGGAGACAGGCAGGAAGGGTGGGTTTGAGATGATGGGTTGAGGAAGATGAGTGAGGATGGGTCTAGGTGACTCATCACTGAACCAACTCATAACTGGTCCATAACTGGTAACATAAGGCAGAGAGAACATTTGTATAAATAAAATGCATAAGCAGACCAAAATTTTGTACATTGAACATTCTACTAATTGTGCAGATTTGGGAATCTTTTTTCCCCCTAGGACACATCTGTCTCCGAACAGTTAATGAGTGATGAAGTGGACCAAAGGCAGGAAGCAAGGAGGCAGAGAATCAAAGTCTTTGAAAATCAAGCAAACTAAATTATTAATTCTTTCTTCCACCCTGGCTCCCCAAAGTTCACTGTATATCACTGAGAAAAGTGAATTATGTATCTATCTGAACACTGTTGTCAGAAATACCAAATTCTAGGACAGAAAATTCAGCAAGCCAACTATTTTCTCCCGATTATCTAAAAACATTAACTCCCCTACTCCCCCGCTCTGCACCCTGGACACACCCCGGCCCAGGCATTACATTTTAAATCATTGGAGTATCTTAAAAATAATGTTGGCAACTTCAGTGTCCAGGTTTTCCTTATTCCTTTTATTTTTCCCTGTTGGTCAAAGTGAGAAACAGTAGTGAGGATGGGCAAAGGAAGAAGGGTGGTTGGGGAATATGTATATTAGGTGACTGGGAATTAGGAAGCCACTCAAAGTCAAATCTGGGGGGACCTTAAAGACTACTTAGTTCCTTTCCTTCATTTTAAAGTAAATACTGTTGAACCACAGAAAGATGAAATGACTTACTTAAGGATAAACAGCTAACAGGAAAGAGAACCAGCTGAATGAGAAAAAGATGTGAAAACTACTTTTAAAAGTCCTATACTATTTCTATTATGTAGACCTTATCTATACTTGAAGCCTGGGAGTTTAATTTACAATTCCTAAATAGAATATACCATAACAATAGGCCCAGTTAGTGAAACCCAGAATCTTGCAGAAGCTGTAGAAAAGAAAGTACAAAATCATTTGGGGATTGGAATCAGTCATTTTTTTTCTTGTAGTTTGAAAGGCTTGTAAATGAGAGTATTGGAGTTAAACATTTTCTACATTTTATAAGTGGTATGTGGCACATGTAGAGACTTGGAAATGCTTTTTTGAGAAGTGATCATTATACAGCGGAATAACTTGAATTTGTGGGAAGCTGGCATTGCTTGATTTCAAAAGTTTAGTTAAAAAAAAAAAGTCAAGTGTGAAAGTCCACATAATAATGGGATTTTTTTTTTCTCCTTGGCACTGGAATGGGTACCATATAGTCCCTTAATTTCTTAAGTAAAAACTTCAATTAAGGGGATTCTCTTAATCCTTATGGAAAATATGCTTCATATGGTGTGTAAAATCAGGCAAATTTTGGAAAGAAGAAAAGCAGGCAGTACTCTTGAGAAACAAAAATGGTCTGCTTGAACTTGTCTTTCTTGAAAAAAACAAAACCCAACATTCTTTCATAAAGCATTTTTTTCAAAAGTATTTGCCCTTGAGCATTTTTTCCTACTTACCCATGCTTATCTTTCAAAACAAACATTTATTCCTTTCTACTATATAGTGTGAGGAAGTTCCTTTGAGGTTATGCCCTACAAACTATCCAAGCAGTAACTGTCACCTCCTTCCTATGGCACAAAAGATGACTAACTCAACCGCAGGCCGCGCTGAGCATGGTGCGGTGATTTCACGGCGGGGGCCGTTCCAATGTTACCTATGGGACCGTTTCTCAAGGGGAAAAAACACAGAATTGTATTTTTGTGTGCAAATAAAATTTGGGGTCCTTTTGACCCAATGGAAAATGTGTGTCTGCTTGTGGCTGCCAAGTTGGAATATGATGATTTACACTTGGAAACATTTGTGTCATTTGTCATATGATGTTACTGGCCTACAGCATGGCTGCATAACAAATAACCATATTAAAAATTAATCTTTTCCACTACATCAGACTGTACGTCTTTTGGAAGCCCCAAGTTTTCTCTTTCCTTTTTGCCCTATCCTCTTTTCCTGCCATCACCCTTTACATTAACTATAGGATTAAGTTAAAAACTCGTGCACTAGGTATTCATGGCTGTGCTTTCAGACTCCCAACCTCCACTTTCGCCCTTCTTTCCTGCTTCTCTGCAACATATATCTTCTATCCAGTGGAACTGGTTCACTCTCTGTCCCCGAAACACACCTTCAAATCCTGACCTCAGGGACTGCCTTTACCTTCTTAATCCTATTCTTTTATAGCTAGGTTTAAATCCTACTTCTCTGACTAAATCATGCCCAAGTAATCTCTCCCAGAAATTCTTTAGTAACATCATTTTGTAAACCGCTCATTACTTTTAACGTTTACTTTTTAATATTGGAGAGGAGGCAAAACTTTACCGCTACCTTCTTAAAATCCCTGGCTGGGCCTGAGAATTAAATTGGCATAAAATGGATTAACAGGAGAAAAGTGTACAGATTTTTTTTTTTTTGGTTTTTGTTGCTGTGTGCCGGCTTTCTCTAGTTGCGGCGAGCAGAGGCGGCTCTTCGTTACGGTGAGTGGACTCGTTGCGGTGCGCAGGCTTCTCATTGTCGTGGCTTCTCTTGTTGTGGAGCACGGGCTCTAGGCGCGCGGGCTTCAGTAGTTGTGACACGTGGGCTCAGTAGTTGTGGCTCGTGGGCACTAGAGCGCAGGCTCAGTAGTTGTGGCGCGTGGGCTTAGTTGCTCTGTGGCATGTGGGATCTTCCCGGACCAGGGCTCGAACCCGTGTCCCCTGCATTGGCAGGTGGATTCTTAACCACTGCGCCACCGGGAAAGTCCCGCATGCAGATTTTTACATGTACCTAGGAACCCCATAGGAAGATGAAGACCCAAAGATGTGGCCAAGCCTAAGTGTTTATATACTAGGTTGAACAAAGAGAGACAGGTACAGAAAAGTAGTTAAAATATATGAAGAGACTAAAGGAAGTTGAGATATTTTAACAAGGTCTGTTTGTACAGAGTTATCTCGGCCTCCACTTCCCACCTCTGGTGGTAAGAATGTTCCTTTCCTCCTGGTACAGAGAAGGCATCCTTCATATGTGAATTTTTATCTCCTGCTTTCAGAAAGAAAAGGGGAGGTCGGAGCACCCTTCTTGTACCTGCTGTTTTTCAGTGCTTTTATTTTATTTTATTTTTAAATTTATTTATGTTATTTGGCTGTGTCGTAGTTGCGGCACGCAGGATCTTTGTTGAGGCATGCGGGATCTTTCGTTGCGGTGCACAGGCTTCTCTCTAGTTGTGGCATGCAGGCTTCAGAGCGCATGGGCTCACTAGTTGTAGCATGCGGGCCCTCTAGTTGTGGCATGCGGGCTCTAGAGCGCACAGGTTTAGTTGCCCCACGGCATGGGGGATCTTAGTTCCCCGACCAGGTATCGAACCCGCGTCCCCTGCGTTGGAAGGAAGATTCTTAACCACTGGACCACCAGGGAAGTCCCCTTTTCAGTGCTTTTAGTTCGATATAATCCGTATGCTAAAGTGGCATATTTTGGGGTGGGAATTTCTGCCACTGTTCAAAGTTTATGTCTTATCTCTCCTTTGATATTGTAATTCTTTGAGACTGAGATTATGTTGTAGACTGATCTGTTCCCCGAAGGTGCTTTTTCCGTAGTAGGCACTGAATAAATATTTACTGATATTTTCCTGCATTTTACAATCGAGTCACAAAAGCCCATGTTTGGATCTTGTTTTTCTGAGCAGAGGAACATTTACTACCTTAATAAAATGTGTATTCTGATATGATCTGTAATCTGCTTTAAGCCATTTTAGGCTTGCATATACTAGCAAATAGAGTTCTTAAAAATTACGTAATTATTTACTGTGGAGAATTTTGGTAATATCATCGATGATGTTAAAGTTTCTAGAAAATAATTGTTTCAAGAATTGGGGCAGTAACGTTTTGGCACTGGAAGAGATAGACAGTAGAGGTCACTGAATCATCCTACCTTTCTCCTACTGTAGCAATGCATTCTCTCTATAACGTCCCAAATAGGCCTTGACATGGAAGTCCCTGGAATTATTTGCTCCTTCATTTTACTAATCTAGTCTTAGTTATTCATAATACAAACCACTTGGTCTTTTCCGTTAAGAGTCAAAAGTATCCTTAAGAGTAACTAATACTGAGTTGACTTGGGAGTCCTGGAGGACGCCAGAACCCTTCTCAGCTTCCTAGGTGCTAATGCTCTGTCTCCTGGATACTAAGCTATTGCTTACTCCTCTAGGCTGAACTTGGCCTAGGCACGAAACTCTCCAAAATGTCCCTATTTTCAAATGTACAGTGGCTATACTATATATGCTTTGGAATGCTCTTTGGATAGATCTATGATAATACCACGTAATTTATCACTCAGAGTGAAGTATCGTTGTCAGTAAATACAGTAATATCTCAAATTGTACATTGCACATAGCATTTTTGTAAGTACCTAGGTGTATAAACTTTTGGTATTTCAACAGACTTGTGAGTTAAGGAGGGACCAAATTATTAGCCTAGCTTTATAGATAAGGCAGTTTGACCCAGGGAAGAAATACGATTTTCCCATTTCTAGATAAAATTAGGATTGGAACCTAACTTCCCTGACTCTGTTAATTCATTCTGCTGTCTTTCCAATATCCACTATGTAAGAACAAGTGGGTATGCCACACCAGCTCATGAGGCATCAGTGTTCTGCCTATGACTTTAGCTGTGGTGAAGCATCCAGTTGAAAAAACAATCCCTACTTTTATGCTTGAATTTTACATGAAGTTTCATTCTAAATTGTGCTATGTTTTATGAAATATAATCTGGCCAATTTCTTAATTGCATTCCATTCCTATGGTTTAGAAAAAAAAATGTTGTTGCATTTACAAGGAATGTGTATCGCCCAAACACATAAAAGCGTATTTAAATTGCTTTGGATTTTGATTATTTTAGTATACTAGTTTACCATAACTCAGCAATCTGTAGTGAACCACTGGCCTCTGTTTGCATTGTCCCCTCCAACTCTATCCCTGCTCAAATTATTAAGTGGAAAGAATTCTAATTATATAATCTCATTTTGGGGAAAATTGGGAAGAGTAGGTAGAAATCTAAATGATGCATGTTACTCTTGAAGAGAGCTAGGAAACTAGAGCCAGGTCTCATGGCACTCTAATTAAAACTTTTATTTCTGCAGATTTATTCTGTGGTCCTTACTGAACAGATCTGCCTTGGGTTTCTGCTGGTGAGTTTTTCAGCAGGAATGCGGGCTTTGTTTCTTTGAATAGTTGAGTGCAGATTAGTGGTATGCCAATTTCCTGTGGCCTTTCAGAGCTGCAATTTGAGCTCTGTTTGCTCCTGGCCCTTGCACAGCGGAAAACAATGGGTGACTTCTTTTAGGTTTCACTTCAGGGCTCTTAGAAACAGGGGAAGTGGCTAAAGCCCTACTTTACAGGTAATTAACAATAGATAATGTTTGCTCTGCATTTTTTAGAGCCGATAAAAGGTAGAAGTACATATTCAGCTCCTGATTTAGACACCGTGCAGTGGTTTTATGGATACAATAGCTGTCTTAGCATCAGCAAGGTGGCATTGAAATCTGGGTCACATATATGACTGAGCACAAAACTTTTAAAAAGTAGAAGAAAAATGAATAGTATTAAAACACTGATGGGTGAGCAAGAAAGCACTCCTTAGAGACGCAAAAGAAACTGTCACTTCAAGCCATGCATTTTGGTTAAGGGTGCATTTATTATATCTATATCTGTTTTATGAGGTGAACAGTTTTCATCAATTGTTGATACTTAGTCAAGATAATTTTTTATGTTCTATGAATTCAACTCTAAAATCCAACTGTTTGTTAAAATAATGCCAGCTTAAGAAGTTTTTATTTGCCATCACATTTAATCATTAGCCACAGGTATTCTTATGAAATGGTCTTAGACGCCTAATATGTTGTAGAAAACAGTGTATCTTATGCTTTTATTGGATATTTGGTAGCGATAGCGTTTTTATTTTAATACTCTACTCTGAGTAAATAACATTTTCTTAGACTACCCTTCTCCCTGAAACATATTATGTCCACCTCGTGACAAAGTAGGTTTGTAGCCATGCTGACAGATTAATTGATTTATTCAATTTTCAACAGTTATAAAATACCTGCTCTGCCCTCACATACTGGCAGAAGCACTAAGGATAAAAAGACGGTTGGGGCCCTGTCCTTAAAGAGATTATGGCCATCTTTTTCCCAGCATTGTTGCCAAGAGAAGGTGGAGGCTTCTCTTTGGAAAAAACTAATCTCAATTTTAATACTTAAAATTTACACCTATAATTGTAATGTGTAGGCAGCGTTATTGATAAAAATCTGAAGACTGGGTCATGTCTGAGATCCCCAAGTAACTTATTTTTAGAGTGAACATAACTCTAAACCCAAAGTTCGTGGCTTTTCGTTCCAAGCCACTTCTAGCTAGCGACATGAAAATGTCGCCTTACTCATCTCCTCTTTGGAGATGATGAATATGGAGAAGTGGCTTTAGCAGAGAATTTATGTACCATTTAAAGCCAGAGCAGCTCTTTCTAAGTGTGTTTAGACACCCTGGAGAACCGTGTTTAAGTACGGAGGTGTACAAAGGTGAAGGAGCCCTACATCAATTAATTAGTCAGTCCAGACTTGCTGAATGCCCAGACCGTGTGCAGCCCTGTGCCAGGGCTGTGGGTTTAAGGAAAAAGTATAAGCTCTTGATCTCCACTAAGAGCTGGATCATGAGGCTGGCCTGGCAACCGGAAATAGGAAAGCACTTAAATCCTCTTTCCTGCTGATACAAGTAACACGTTTATTGTAACACTGTTTTTGAAAATTTAGAGAAAGAATAAGGCAGAAAACAAACAAAAACAACACACAAGCCTGCCACCCATTTCTGAGTTACAAAGGGACAATTCTCTGCATACTCTCTTTACCTATCTATTTTCTTTATCTTCTAAAATAAAAAAAATTTAGAAGTAGACACATGCCTCTACTTTTATTCTCCCTTTATCGTCTTGTATTACTCATTGAATCTTTCAGAATAGAGGCATTGGTTCCAAAACATGGTGTAGACCAGAACAATCTTTCAGAAAAGAGTCACTGAAATGAACCAAAATTTGTCTTTTACTTCATTTACTTCCCTCCTTTCTATCTTCTTAGTGAAGTGGAGCTCTTTTCAGAGCGTTGAGAAGGGGAAAAACTCAGCTTTTCCTTTTCAGCTAGGCACATTTATTGGAGGAAAACTAAGGTACTCGAAAAGATAAGAAAAAGAGAACTAAGAAAATTGAGATTGCCAGTGAAAGCATAAAGGCTCAGTGGCAAGAATCCAGGATTTTTATTTAAAATAAACTATAATTATTTGATATTGCCAATAATTACAGCAAAATAGTCTTGTAAAGAAAGGACTTTTTAAAAAAATGTCGACCGTGGCTTTGCTGTGAGAGCTAGGTAGCTGTTCCTTCTCTTCCCCATCTCCCACTTTTTATGTTAACCACACTAACGGGGCTAATAACTGACCTTAAGAAACTGTGTCTCTGAAGACTAATGTTCATCATTTTCCCCACGGTGACTGGCTTGGAATCATGTAACCAAGTTTATTATCACTGTCATTAAAATCAGTGTATATTTCATTCCAGTTGTACAGGAAGTGATTACTTAAAGTATCCATTTAAAATATGACTTAATGTTTAGATAGTGAACTTGCATGTTTATCATGTCAAAGCCTCAGAGTAATATTTTGTTTTCCTTAAGGGCTCTAAATGGCTGCCAGGTTGCACGCAGTTGTGATTAGCTATGTGTACACCCACAAAGTTATCAATATTACAACAGCAGTGCCAAAATGATACTATTAGAATGTTCAAGTTCTCTTGTTCCTTTGTTCCGCAGATTGAAGAAATGTTTGGAGTTGTAAGCAAAGTAACTTCTTCAGCGTGCACAGTTCTCATACTAGAATGCTGACATCTTTGATCTTTCGATGCAAGAACTCATTTGCTGATACAACTGATGCACTTAGGAAGAAGTGATGATCCGATTTTGATTTGATTTAACCTTTTACAATGACTCCTAGATAGGTAAGTGTTCTGCCCAAAATTAAGGTATTTGAAAGCAGCAATGAGCTCACTTAATTTCTCTATTTTAAAGAGTGCTTTTGAGGTTTACTAGACACGACATCACAGCTTCCTGTTTCATATTTGAGTTAAGCAGAGTTGGAGAAAACCATTTGCCCTAAGTTTTGAAACTCTAGGGAGAAAAAGCCCCTCACCAGAAGCTTCAGAAGCACAGTAGCTTTTTTAAACTTTTAACAGTATTACAACCTCAGTACTGATGAACCAAAGAAATATACAACCTCCCTCCTGCCTGCCCCCCAAAAGGAAGGGTAAAAGTGAAAATAGAGGATTGAATAAGGCAAATGAGTAATTAAGCTCTTCACTTTTAAGGGCTCACAGGTTTTTCTTAAAGAAAATATTTTCCTTCTTCCTAATCACAGCTGGCCTAGCACTTTGCATGTTGGCAAAATTGTTTTGTCTTCTCAATTGAGAAAGGGACATTTAAGGGAGAGTCAAGCTTTAGGCTCAGTCAGTCACTCGGAGTTAGAATTTAGTGATGGTGGCTACAGAAATGAAATGTTTATTAGTGTGGTAAGTAAAGAAAAATTATTGAATCTCTCCTGCTCCTTGGGGAATAAAAAACATATTTGGCATTGTGTATTGCTCTTGTGTAATAATTACTTATAATTATTTTATGACTTTAAAAAAAAGGCAACAAAGGAACATATTACAGAAAACAAGGCACTTCAGAAACCTGCATAAACCACTGATAACTTAAGATTCCTAGAGAGGAAGTTCTACCATGTGACAAATTAAAGTTGTAAAGTATGACAGTTTTAAAAGATGGAATACAATAATTTGAAATAATTGGGCAATTCAGCAAAAATATTTTGTAAGCCCAGCCTGTACACATCCATAATAAGGAATTGGAATGCACTAAATTCTCTTAGAGAAGTAAATTGAAATACTGAGTCTGTGGAGAAACGAATGACTATTCACTGGGCGGAGGTAGCAAGTACATGCTGGGAGAGGAGCCGTGGGCCAGCTTCCTAGGTCATGATGTTGAATGAGACACATATATTGCTTCCAATTTGATGTCTTCTTTTCTCCTCTTAATTACAGGAAGAAAAAGATTTTTTAAGGGTAGGGGGCACCATCACAGTTTCCGCACTAGTAGCCTACTAGCTCTGTATTTCAGATGTTGCCACCCTTAAGAGGTGAAAGTTTTCTTTCTCTTCTGGGATTTATTCTTCTGTGAAACTCAGAAAGACTAGACCTGTTCCATATAGGAACCCAGGTCACAAAGTAGTGGAACCCTAGGCTGGGGTCCTTGTCATTTCAGTTCTTATTACCAAATATGGCATTTGAACTCTTTGCTTATTATGTGATTGACTTTTCCTCCGTGAAAGGTTACTAGCCTTTCTCTATAATCTCCATTTCCTGAATTTTCAGTTTGGAAGCTGTATGTTTATTCTTATGCGTATTAATACTCATTCCCAGATAATTTACTTTTTTGTGATTTGTTTTTCTCACTGTATCATAAGTTTCTCCAAAGGGTAGATCTCTCTTTTCATATCCATTCATTATATTCTGAGCTCAAATTTATCGAGTGCTTCCTATACACTGGGGTAGCTGGGAACTGTTCTAATAACTTTACGTGAATTAATTTATTTGATCTTCTCAACAATTGTATGAGCTAGGTGCCATTATTATCCTCTTTTATCGATGAGGAAACCCAGGCAGAGGGAAGTGAAGTAACTAACCCAGGTTCCCATGGCTAAGGCTTGGGGAACTAGGATCTGAACTCTGGCTACCTGACTCCAAAGCCTGTGCCTAATGCATGCATTTAAGATCTACCTTTGATTATTTTAGCCACAGACTTCCAAGAGAGTGGCCGTTGCTACTTTTCCTTAGAAATGTTTGTGATGCCTCCAAATTCCTTTGTTAAATCCTAATGCCCAGTGTGATGGTATTTGGAGGTAGGACTTTGGGGAGACGATTACATCATGAGGGTGAAGCTCTTCTGAATGGGATCAATGCCCTTATAAAAGAGACCCCAGAGAACGTTGTTAGTCCTCAAAGTATTATCAACCGGATAAATGGACGCTGCTCTAAAGGATCCTTCAATCTAATTGAATAAGACCAATACACAGAAAACAACCAATATATGCTATGGTATGAGATCTAGTGAAGTATTATTTTAAAACAAAGCTCCCCAGGTAATTCTTGTGATAAGCCAGGTTTGGATTCCCTAGTCTAGTTCCCAGGTTGCCAAATGTATTTTCTAGTAGAACTCTTTTTCGACCAAATAATGTTACCTAAGTTGGTATATATTGATAAAAGAGATAATAGGTAGCCACTTCAACTGAAGAGAGAGGGGTGGTGGGTGGCCTTTCTTCCTCCCCACCTCCTGAG
The DNA here is from genome assembly GCF_005190385.1 of Monodon monoceros. Lineage (NCBI taxonomy): Eukaryota > Metazoa > Chordata > Mammalia > Artiodactyla > Monodontidae > Monodon > Monodon monoceros. The sequence goes on from NW_021703777.1 coordinate 119,084,484, forward strand.
CTTTTCCTTTCTTCCTCTCCCAGAACACCCCCAGAATAATTTTAAAACCATGAATTTAATGAGCAGATGAGCAGTCATCCATGGAGAGCCTTCAGGGACCAATAAAACTTTTAAAATAGTATGCAAAATTGTGTACGTGTGTGTGTTTGTGTTTTTTTCTTGGGGAAGAGTCCAGGGCTTTTTCAGATTATTAACGAATCGGTCCCAAAAAAGGGATAAGAACCCACTGCCCCACCTACAGAGAAAGTACTTTATTTTTTATGCATAACCTCCTTTTTTGAGGCAATTAGTGAAGATTGGATAATTTATAACAAATATAAGCATAAGGTTTTTAAATGCTGCCCCTTATCATTTGGAAACTAGAGGGGGACCATTAAATGATTCCACCTGGATTATCATCATGTAGCAGTCAAGTGGTAAGTACTTCACCATTTTTTTCTGTGGCTGCGTTGGGTCCAGAATTTTTGTTCCTGATCCCCTTGAATCTCCAGTTTCCAAATAGTCTTCTATTACTGAAAAAGAAATTCAATTTCAAGACTTTTTAATAACAAGTGCAAGATATCCTTGCATTCTAATACAACTGTGCCTTTTTCAAAAGTTGACTTTACCTGTAGTTTTGAAATTAATTAATTATTTATTTTTGGCTGCGTTGTGTCTTCGTTGCTGCGCGCGGGCTTTCTCTAGTTGCGGCGAGTGGGGGCTACTCTTCATTGCAGTGCGTGGACTTCTCATTGCGGTGGCTTCTCTTGTTGCTGAGCATGGGGTCTAGGCGCGCGGGCTTCAGCAGTTGCGGCTCGCGGGCTCTAGAGCTCAGGCTCAGTAGTTGTGGCACACGGGCTTAGTTGCTCTGTGGCATGTGGAATCTTCCCAGACCAGGGATCAAACCCGTGTCCCCTGCATTGGCAGGCGGATTCTTAATCACTATATCACCAGGGAAGCCCCGACCTGTAGTTTTTTTTTTAATGTTCCAACCAAAATAGATATTTTTAAAATCTTCATAAAGTTTGATGCTCAGCAATTGCTTAACTGAGTCTTGGGTTTTCCATATTGCCGGATCAAAGAATACTGGGAAAATACAGAGTATATACAATTCTATTCTTTCCAGGTTTCCATTGGAAAGCTATTCCAGAATTAATATGAACATGTAGATTAGTTTGGCACACTGCCATTACTCCTAGTACTGAATCACTATATTTAAGTGATGAGCTCATTTGTAAAATGTTCACTTAGGTTACTACGGTGAGTAGAGGCAAGATAGATATGCGATGTACTGATGCTATAGCCACTCTTTCAGATATGGCACTTACTTCATCACTTAAGTTGGAATTAAGTCATTCAATTCAACAGATTTATCAGGTTTTTGCTAGAGTTCTGGAGATTACAGCATTGAACAAGATAACTACAATTTTTTACCTCACAGAGTTGATGCTTCAATAAAGAGAAATAGACAGTTATAAACAGGCAATACTAATATGTTATAATAAAAGTGCCCTTGTGCAGTGGTAGTAGAGTGTGAGATGTGAGTTTGCTAAACAGATGAACAACAGTTTTTCTGAGATTCTTGGCTTTTCTGTCATGAAATATGGAAAAATAAACATATTGTCTTAGTCCATTTGGGCTGGTATAACCAAATACTATAGACTAGGTACCTTATAACAACAGAAATTTATTTCTTACAGTTCTGGAGGCTGGGAAGTCCAAGATCAAGGTGCTGGCAGAATCAGTGTCTAGTGAGCACCTTCTTCCTGGTACATAGAAGGCTGTCTTCTCATTGTGTCCTCACATGGTGAGAGGGGTGAGGGAGCTCTCTGGAGTCTCTTTTATTAGGGCACTAATCCCATTCATGAAGACTCCACCCTTATGACCTAATCACCTCCCAAGGACCCTACCTCCAGTTGTCATCATGTTGGAGATTAGGCTTCAACATATGAATTTTGGGGGCACACAAACATTCAGTCCATAGCAGTAAGTGTATAGTTAACTTTATAAGGAACTACCATACTTTTCCAAAATGGTATATCATTTTTGCATTCCCACCAGCAATAAATTAGAATTCCTATTACTCTGCATCCTTGCCAGCATGTGGTATTCTACTAATCGTACCCTTTCTTGTTTTCTAATATTCTTCAGGAGTTATTCCCTCCCATACGATCTCTCCTATCCTTTCAGAGGGCTTTAGATAGGGAAGGTAGAGGCTTGTGCTCAGTCTCCATCTTGGTCTAATTTTCCATACATGGTTTAGCCCAGTCTTTTTCCCCTACTTTGTAAAAACTTGTTTTTCCAGAGACCTCCTAACACTTCCCTATCAGAGTGTAAGTTACTTTAATTTTTTTTCTCATTCAGTTGAGACCACAATATAAGACAGAGTTTTTATGGAGGTCTGTCCTATTTGTGTAGAATTTCTGGAAGACCTTATCCAGTTTTTTGCATTAGTTTCCTTTTGTTCAACAGATCCCAGAGCATATTGTTTTCTGACATCCATACATGATTGATAGATTTTAAATATTATCTTAACACATGTTGCTGACATTTTGTAATTGCATCCTCTGGATTTTTACACAGCATGTGCAAAACATTTGTACAACATAGTGCAACATGATATTTGAAGGCACTATTTTTGTACCATAATAAAAGAACTAAGTATTTTTGTTTCTGATTTCTTTGACCTCTCCTTTCACAAGCTCCCTTTCCAGAAACTACAGTTTCTTTCTAAACCTTAAAAAGCTCAGCTTTTTCTTAGGCATTAATCTTATCAGCAAGAGGCCTTGAAGTCATATCCTAGCACATGGGCAGACTCAGAAGGGGCATCTGTCCTTTGCCTGCTGGGTGCTCTGCTGTTGCTTTTGTTTAATCTTTAAACTGCATCATCCAGCAGTGGACTACCTCTGATAGAGGTCCAGGGCAAAAAAACAGTGGGCTCACATCAACCACAGGGTAGGGCTTATCTCCTAGCAACTACTACTAGCTAAGATAAAGGTTCACTTTAAAAACTACCAAACAGTATGAAAGTTAATTTACATATAATGGCTCAAAATTATCCATTTACTCTGTTGGGAGCTTTATCTTCCCCTTTTAAATGAGCTTTGCTACTTTTAAAGTTTTGTTTTCATATTCATTGCTAGGTATTCATTTTTCTGGGTATGGTGAGTGAAAACCTAAGGGGCAATCAGGATTCTCTTTTTTGGTGGTGACTCTCTTTTTAATTTTCTAGGTATTTTTTTCACAGAATTCAATAGCTGCCATTTGATTTTTTAAAAATCTGGTTTAGGGCTTCCCTGGTGGTGAAGTGGTCGTGAGTCCGCCTGCCGATGCAGGGGACACGGGTTCATGCCCCAGTCCGGGAAGATCCCACATGCCGCGGAGTAGCTGGGCCTGTGAGCCATGGCCGCTGAACCAGCGCGTCCAGAGCCTGTGCTCCGCAACGGGAGAGGCCACAACAGTGAGAGGCCCGCGTACCCACCCACCCCCCCAAAAAAAAATCTAGTTTAATCTTACGAAGATAATTGTAGTACCAGGGGTTTACTTTAATGTGTTTAAACGCTATCTTTTTTCATAAAAAGGTATTTTTGAGCCAGCTAAAAAACATAGTAAAAGAATTGTTACTAAAAAAAGAAATAAGAGAATCAGGATTAAAAAGCAAAAAATGTAAGAGGATGATTACAAGTATAAGCAGTTAATAAATTTGCTATGTTTGAGCTTCCAATATGATCCAAAGTTTCCGACTAGAAGAAAAAGTGAAAAAATTGTAGTTTGAGATGCTTGAGATTTTTAGGAATTATAGGAAGTTCTCGTGGAGGACAATTTTTGCCCCTGGCACTAAACTCTAAAAGACAATTCTCACACAGAGCTTATGTAGAGGGAATTGAATTTTGGGAATGGACAGTATCCTCAAAAAAAGGTAGAAAGAGTTCCTGTAGTTATTTCTCATAGCAAACTTCAATAAAAGCCAGAGATATAAAACTAAGCCATATTTTGGTGAAGGGAACTGATTTCTTTTTCCCCCCAGGAAATTTACAAGGGCCTAAACTTTGTGGACCAAGTCATAATCTTTTTTTTTTTTTTGCAGTACGTGGGCCTCTCACTGTTGTGGCATCTCCCGTTGCAGAGCACAGGCTCCGGATGCGCAGGCTCAGTGGCCATGGCTCACGGGCCCAGCTGCTCCGCGGCATGTGGGATCTTCCCGGACCGGGGCATGAACCCGTGTCCCCTGCATCGGCAGGTGGACTCTCAACCACTGCGCCACCAGGGAAGCCTCCAAGTCATAATCTTTTGATGGTGGTAGTCTTCCATAACTCTCTAAACGTAAGGCGTGTGTTATGGACTGAATTGTATTCCCTCCAAATTCATATGTTGAAGTTCTAACCCCCAATATGACTGTATGAAAGGAAAGGCCACGTGAGGACATAGTGAGAAGGCGGCCATCTACAAACCAGGAAGAGGGGTCTCACCAGAAACCAACCCTGCCACACCTTGATCTTGGACTTCTAGCTTCCAGAACTGTGAGACCATACATTTGTGTTGTGTAAGCCACCTAATCTGTGGTATTTTGCTATGGCAGCCCTAGCTGACTAATACAGTATGGTTTCTGGATAGAAGATAATTCTTCAAACGTTACAATAAGGATTCCTTGGTCTGCAGGTACTTCAGTGACTTAGCTGCATGCAAAGGTGGGCAGTGGCTTTATAGCAAACATCCATTAGGCAGCTCTGTAAATTTCATAAGAGATTGCCAGCCTTACCAAGGCTCCTGACTTCCAAAGCAAATGGATTGCCTTCAGTCGGCAATGTGTTGCTTACTGTAGGTTAGTTCCGACTCTCTAACTGGCTTATAAGCTCCTCGCCAGTGACTTTGGGCCATATATAACTAATCTTTATTTTCACTATTTAGCAAGAGAAAGATTGTTGAGCTGCATGTTTTTTGCATTGCTAAAGTATTAAGATGGTGAATAATATATTTTTCCTCCCATAGTTTCATCAGTGTAAGTACTTAGAGAGGCCAAAGAGGAGATGGCAGGAAAAAAGCTTGTGGGATAAAAGATGTGACTTCAGTCTTCTGAATTCTCCTCTAATTCTCTGAATAGCAGATTCAAGGAAATAAGAATAAATAGTATACAATAAATCTCTTATATTACATTTTTTTAATCTTATAATTTGCTGTGTCCTTTACTATTTTACATTGCACGTATAGGCAGTGGGGTAAATTTTCCCAAGTTTACCTGTGATAGAAGAATTTGAGTCTAAATGTATACAACTAAATGAAACTAAATTTGTATTAAATCTGGCAAAATTTAGACAAACTCAAGAATGCCAGGGGAGGGCTTCCCTGGTGGCGCAGTCGTTGAGAATCCTCCTGCCAATGCAGGGGACACCGGTTCGATCCCTGGTCCAGGAAGATCCCACATGCCACGGAGCAAGTAAGCCCGTGCATCACAACTACTGAGCCTGCGCTCTAGGGCCTGCGAGCCACGACTATTGAGCCCACATGCCACAACAACTGAAGCCCGTGCGCCTAGAGCCCGTGCTTCACAAAAAGAGAAGACACTGCAATAAGTAGCCCCCACTCACGGCAACTAGAGAAAGCCCACGTGCAGCAGTGAAGACACAACACAGCCAAAAATAAATAAATAAATTTATTTAAAGAGAAAAAAGAATGCCAGGGGAACAAATTTCATGAAATGGACATGTTTTGACACTTTAGAAACTGTTTTATTAATGTTGTGAGTGTCAGATATGCCTCTTTCCATATAGCAGCTATTTTAAATGCACAGGTTATAAATATTTGGTCTGATGGGTAAATATGGAAGATCTAGGAGTGGAAGATTATACCCTAAATCTCATGGTGGCCAAAGGCACATTGATCAGCTGTCTGTCAGTCTATCTACCTATCTAGCCAGCCTCTCTCTCTCCCTCCCTCCC